>NW_027176617.1:2073099-2075599 GCF_023349555.1 Cebidichthys violaceus | reverse complement strand
TGACATGTTGATGACATGATGTGTTCAGTAATGGGTCTGTCTCTGTTGAGCTTGCTCACATTTGTCCCTTCTCATGAGCAGAACCACCAACTAAATGTCTATTATTGTTGCAATGAATGGCTTAAACTTCGATGTGGGTGTCCTGACTGAGCTAAAGTGCTGGATGTGAAACACGTCAACCATGCGCTTGAATACATCATGAGAGCTCCGGCTACGAAACAATAATCATCCTGCAGAAATTTGAGATCCAGATCAGCCCTACGATGAGGTAAAGTGATCTTTAAGGGGGACATTTCTACCCTCCCTGCAGTTTAATTCAATGTAGGTGGAGTGCCCACGCTTCATAAAGCAGCTGCTGATTCACGGCCGTTTCTGTGTCTGCTTCCCTCCAGAGCGGAGCCACACTGATAACAGGGGGCAGCCACGCTGCTCGCTGACAGAAATGGACCGTTGATAATTCTTTATTTATCTGAAAACGGTCAGACTGCTTGGCACATGACCTCCGACTACTCGCACACTTACAGGAAAAAAATGCAGCCTGTTTACTGTTTTCTGTTCCGCACCCATCTTTCTTTCCGGAGTGGATTCCCGGGCCTGTCAGTAGTGACCTCTAATCTGCCTCCATCTTTTGCTTTTCCACGTTGTCTCACTCGCCGCCCTGCTCTTCGTCTCCTACCACCTGGGCAGGTTGGACGGCAGCCAGCCTGGACGCTAACACACTTATAGTCAGACAAGGAGATGTGAGAGAGATAGAGGGCAGGCAATGTGTGTGTGTGTGTGTGCGTGTGTGTGAGTAGGTTACCAGGTGATGGCCTGGTTAAGACACCTGCCACCTTCAGCAGAGATTAGCACAGAAAGCCTCTGCACAGTCACCCTGCTCACACACTCAATGACACCTAATAGCACACACACACACACACACACACACACACACGAAGAGGGTCGGATGTCGAGACAGTATCTTGTAAAGTCAGGTGCACTCCTGTGAGTCAAAGAAAACCTGTCACTGAGTCTATCCAGGTGACTTAAAATCCTAAAATAAACTCCCTTATTCATGGACAGATATTGAGCCAATGGACCCCTGGGCACGTGCTCATAAAATGGCCCCTTCTTGCTCGAGCACCCCTGCACATTGTTAGTTGTTTTGCATGTTTTTTGTGGTACTTTGCAGGTTAAAGTTCTGTTGTTGGTTGAAACAATTTTTTTCATGCTTGAGATGAAGAGAGGCTGAAACAATCTAGCCAAGTTTCCATCCAAATGTAACACACATTTTAAAAAGGATTTCCTGAAAATCAGCATTAGAAAGGCTCCCAATCTGGTATACAGCACCTTTAAAGTAGGTTAACTTGGTAGGTACACTGTGCAGCTGTATAAGGCAAAAATTAACAAAAGAGCAGACTTATCAGCCGTATCAACAAGTAGTTGATATTAAGGTTAAAAACGTTATCTATAGATCCCTCATCAAAGAAAAGTGTCACTTTAAAACTTCAACTCTTGCTTAGAGCCACACGACACGATTCAGTAATGCATCCATTTTTTAAAAGAATCTAACTGTGCCTCTGAATCACAATAATTTCCTCCCAGCAGGCTTTGAAACTCAACTATGAACAGTGGCAATTAGGCAATATTTAAAAAACATCATGGATTGTGCCTTTAAACAAGAAGACTGCATACAATAAATGATATATAATAATCCTCACCCTGTGGGTCAAAACCATTCAGCATCCCTCAGAATGATTTCCCAGCTCTATTCCTAATGCATAAATTTACTGTCAAAGTCTTAACGTCTGTGACGAATGTCTTCTGTGAAATAGTAAGTATTTCAGCCGTAAACCCTGTAAAACAGTTCCAGATTTCGAAGTTAAATTATCATTGAGCGTCAAGAGATTCTCTGCCGTAACAGCTGCAGCAGGGGGTCATAAGCAGGCATCACTTTGTGTTTGGAACCCGCTGAGCAATTTTACACTGATTAGCTGTTTAAAAGATGGGAAGTGGTTATGGGTGTCTTGGATTAACAACGACTACATGGGGATTAATACAAAAAGTATTTTAGATGTCAGTGTTTAGCCTAATTTGGGGTATTTAACAAAAACAAAGTGTGATATTTATTGCTGCTTATGTTGTTTTTAGATATGGAATAAAACTGCTATTCAACAGCAAAAAAGAGGCTTTGTGGACATACTGCTGCAAGAAGCGCTGAGTGGGAAGGTAGAAACAGCTATTTAGTCCACTGCCAAACACATTCTGATCTTTTCCGGCATGTTTGTCCCAGTTTTTCACACACGAGTGATCTCTGTGACCAATGAATGTGAACCACCGAGCAAACCTGTAAACATGCTCATGCACAACAGCCAGGAAATGAGTGAAACACTTTTTCCTCCCTCCCACTATTTTTAGTCTTTTCTGACGATCAGATTCCTGATAGCGCTACCGTGGCTGATCCAAAACGCAGCCACGTTGGCCATATTAATTCCACGTACAAAACCTGTGGGAGGATGTC
>NW_027176617.1:1880599-2063099 GCF_023349555.1 Cebidichthys violaceus | reverse complement strand
CTCTCTGAATGCTTTGTGGTTTTGGGAGCCGGTATCTTCTGCGTTTATGCTCTCTAATTTAGAGTCTTGTAATAGCCCCCACACACACGCACACGCACGCACACGCACACACACACACACACACACACACACACACACACACACACACACACACACACTACTGTCTGTACTTTTTAATTTAACGTAGTGGGACAGAAGGACAAGAGAGGAGGAAAGGAGGGAGTAGAAGCAGGAAAAAAATAAGGAAAAATAGTCAGAAAAGAGAGAATGAAAAGCTGTGAATGAGAGAAGCAGAAGAGGTGAGGAGATGCAGAATGAAAGAGAGAAGGGAGAAAGGAGGTGAGGGAGGGGATGGAGAGGGGAGAAGTATAACGATAAAGCTGTGACAGTGGCAGCCATGCTGGTTGTCATGGTGACGGCCGCTGAGAGCAGGTAGAGAGCGGTCTCCTGGGAGTGAGCGGTGCATGCCTCCCTCCCCCACCCTCACCCGACATCCCTCCATCCCTCCGTCCATCCCCATCATCCAACACCCAGCTCCGTCTCTCTCTCTCTCCACGTCCCAATAGCCCCCATCTTAACCTCCTCTCCTGCTCCTTTCCTTCCCTCTGCTCTTTTTTTACATCCTCTCTCGACCACTCAGCGCTCGATCCGTTTCCCTTTTTTCTTTCTTTCTTTCCCGCTCTTCCCTCTGCTATCTAGCATTTTCATCTTGCCATTACCTTAACTCTTTTTCCATCCTTACCTCTCTCCATCTTACTTCCTCCACTCTTTCCCTCCTCCTCATTATCTTGTGGTCTGTACACCTCCCTTTTTTTCCATTCCTCTCCTCTCCCTCCCTCCCTCCTCTTCTCTCTATATTCATCTAACCCCCCCCCCCCCCCCCCCCCCCCCCCCCCCCCCCAGAGAATATGTATGTGAGTATGTCTGCACAGCGCTGCCCAATTACTGCAGGGGAGACTCTGTGTGTGTGTGTGTGTGTGTGTGTGTGTGTGTGTGTTAGCGTGTGTTTAGTATCTACACGAGCTGTGTTTCTAGCCTGTTTTGACCTACCTAAAACACCTCCAGCGTTCTCCGTCTCCCTCTGACTCACTGAATCAACAAAAATGCTGCACAGCACCGCGACTATTCACTAGCACTGCGAGTGTGAGTGTGTGTGTGTGTGTGTGTGTAAGATAATCAGGACTTTAATGTTAATGTGCATCGGTGCATATATGTGAGCAATGCGTGCCGGCACTTGTGTGTGTGTGTGTTACTGGTCGCGATGAGAGGAGCCAAATGTTTCCAGTGGGATGAATTCAGGCTGTAACTGCATTCTTTCTAATTCGTGGGATGACTTGAACACACTCCACAGGGAAAGTTCAGCGTTGCGCAATGTGGCGGAGCCAAATGATTGAAGAAAACAGGTATTTTCTAAACTGTGACTGGCAGTGTGAACAGAGAGTCACACAGACCAGAAAGTACAACAATATGGCACCTCAGCCTGGGTAGCGGCAGATACAAATGTATTTTAAGATCCATTCAGATCCTGTATTTGTGTGAAAACCAATACGGCAATGTAAAAATACCTGCATTTAAAGTTCTTAAGTAAAAGAACTGCAGTATTATCAACTAAATGGACATAAAGTGTCATGTAAACGTATTAATTCTGCAGAAAAATGGCCCCTGTGACTGCTACATCATTAAGCAACAATGCATATGCATCATTTTGCTGTTTAAGCTGGTTGAAGTGGAGCTATATTTAACCACTTTGGGGTCAGGCATCTCCAACTGATCACAAGATAAATCTGAACGTGGTCGTGAGATGATTAACGAGAAAGGAAAGAAGAAAGTTGATGTGTTCTTGTACACATATAGGTATTACGTTTTTGGAGTTCTACCTCCTTATGCCTCAAACCATTCAGTGAGGGGTACATGTTTCCTTTACATTGCTATGTACTCATGGCATCACCATGTAGTGGCTGACTAATATTGACCAAAATCTTATATTGACTTTTAAGATCCACTGGTAGCCGATGGAGCGATGCCAACAGTGGAGTGATGAGCTCCCTGTGCACTGTGTCTTTGGTAGAGGAGACAGGCGTCAACCCTTTAGAACCTTCTGCAAACAAGCTGCAGCGCAGCAGGGATATAAAGAAATACGTGTAGTGTAATCTAGAAAAGCATGGATTAATTCATAAGCACGTTTGAAAGATAAAAATGTGTGTGACCTTAGAAATATTGTGACACCTAAAGAGATTGCTGTGTCAATGTCTTTTGAGCTTCCTCTGGGACAATAATGACGGCCTGTGATTTATCATCACTCATATTGATAGTTTTCTATTCGGGGGCTGAGCTTTTAGTGCAGATTCTGAGCTTCCATTGTTCTTTGGGCTCAGAAGGAGGACACACAGAAATAACAGGTATTGTGAAGGCCGGTTCCTCCGTCTCCGCGCGCTCTTATCGGTCTAATAGTAAATGGGAAATTCCATTCCCTCCGAGCTGAATCAGGCTCGAAAACTTTCTTCACTCCATGAGAAAGAAAAACGTCAAATGCGGCACATCTGCCATGCCATGTGATAAGAAATTGCTTTCAGATATGAGTGAGCAGCATGTGTACACGTCCAACACACACACACACACACACACACACACACACACACACACACACACACACATAAATAGCCTTTAGGGAGGAGACGGGTAGACGAAAGGCAGGAAAGATGTTTTTTTCACTGAAGGCCATCATTATTCTCTCTCTTTCTGTTCACATTGGCCTTTTGAATGCAGCTCCGGATATGAACTTAGATCCTTTTCATTTCCTCTATCTACTAGAAGACGACCCCCATAACCCTCACCCATCCTTTCACACACACCTGAAATACCTCTCCCCCACCACGAGTGGTTTGTACCTGCCAGCTTGCATGTGTGTGTGTGTGTGTGTGTGTGTGTGTGTGTGTGTGTGTGTGTGTGAGGGTACTTTGTCCTCCAGGAGAGTGAGAAGTACCCGCTTCCTGTGTCAAATTGCCTCTCACATTCCACACTCTCCCTCGATTCGCCTCGCTCGGGCTATTTTTTCCTCTTTTTTGCTCCTTCTCTCTTTCTTGGTCTCTCTATGGGGGGCTTTGTCAGCTATCGGAGGCACAAAACACTGATTCATTCCATGAGTTAAACATGATCCTCAAGAACACAACGCTTTTCCGCCACACACACACACACACACACACACACACACACACACACACACACACACACACACACACTTTTCAAGGAGCGAAGGCTGGCGAGAACAAGTTTGTGGCAGTGAAGATTCACTCGTTTTGAGCCCACACACAGACAGATGGGCAGTCAGCGCTCTCATGAAGGCAGATGGATGCATGCGCATACACACACACACACACACACACACACTGGCTATCTGTGAGATACAACAGATGTCTGTGGGAAAATCGGTCTCCCATGTAAAATATAGTCGCCCGGATATGATGTCACAAGACCAATAACAGGAAATACTCACAGAGGCACGACACTGGGGATCAGTCATCAGAGGAAACACACTCTGATGACTGACACACACACACGCAGTCAGTTGGTTTCAAGCCAAGAGTCTTCTAAAGAAAGATCTTGTCGGCAAATGCATGTGACCGAGGGTCATTTGTGCGTTCAAGGCCTGGGTTGCTTGAGGTGACTCTTGCAGTTATTAGACTGTTGACATGTGTGTGTGTGTGTGTGTGTGTGTGTGTGTGTGTGTGTGTGTGTGTGTGTGTTACCAATTTGAGCACCACCTGCATCCATCTGTGCACTTCAAACACAGTGTATATTTAAGTGTGCATGTGTCTATATGTGTCACACCTGTCTCCATCTGTGCACTTAGAGACAGATTAGGTCAGCTTGATGCAAAGGATCTTTGGCAAAGAACAGACTGACCCAGTAATAATCTGTGTGTGTGTGTGTGTGTGTGTGTGTGTGTGTGTGTGTGTGTGTGTGTGTGTGTGTGTGTGTGTGTGTGCGTGTGTGTGTGTGTAGTGTTGAAAATCCCTGCTAAAACCAGTAAAGCATCACAGCTCAAGCAGCACAGAGGAACTCCAATATGTTGACAATATACAAATATTATGCCCAAGCAAAGGAATTAAGACTGAACTAGAGACCGCTCTGAGATGGGATCACACCAGTCGCGACGCCAACTCCGGCGCCCTTGCTCGAACCACACCCATCTTTGAACTAATCCTTCATTTTGGTCTCAACTACACACCTGTACAGTTTTGTGACTGCATCTTATATGGTTATGATGCTATCACTGTCACAAACTCTCTCCACAGACAGACAGACATATAAACACCTGGCACAGTACTCCAATGCTGCTTCTGTGGTTGCTCCACACACACACACACACACAAGGTGAAAACAATACCAGCCGCTCACTATCGCGGCTGGTAATTAGGAAAGGCAAGGTAATCGACTGCCCCGGGGCCACCGACCCCGAGGGGACCTTAAAAGCCTCAGGTATACGCTGCATGTCAATTGGTTTTGGTAATTAGCCTATATTTATTACAACATTTTTTAGAGAATTTGCACCATTAAAATGTAATATGAGCTAAGGTGGGTTCTGCATTTTTAGCTGATTTTGTGGCCGCGTCTTGTGTCAAAATCTAGTTTAAAAAGCCGTACTTTTCTAACTTGCTTTTTTTTTTTTTTTACATATTCCTTAAAAAGTTCAGTTGTTTTAATGAGGGGGAGAGAGTAGATCTTAAATGATCATTCAGCAACGATTTAGGTTGGCAATGGTCTTTGTGGGAACTGCTACAGGGTAGGTCAAATTTTGGCCCCAAATCATGAATTGGCCATGAATGAAAGTACATTTAAAGGAGATAAAACATCATGCAAGATAAAATAGATTACTATAAACTCACTGTTAGCACCAGTAACAGACTAGAAGGCTATTATCAGGATGTTTACTTGTTCATTTACATTCCAAAGTAGATATAGACTATTTTTGTGCTTGCTTCCTTTTCTCTCAATGGTTCAATGAGCTTCCTCCCTCTTCTTCCACCTCCTACTCCTCATATCTCCTCATAGGATAAATCTGGATTAATCGGTAACGGAAGGTGTGGGCGTGCTATGGGGGGGGGGGACGCGTCAAGCTCGGCATGGATGGTTCCGGAGAGGAGGAGGTGTCTGGAGAGGGAGGTGGGGGCTCGCGCATTCCTAATCAGCTTCCCTTCTCGCGATTCCCGATGACATCATTCCCATCCTAGCCTTCGTTCGCGCACCGCATCGCCGTTAACGTCCCCGTTACCCCACCCACTTTTAACAAACACACTGCCGCACACACACACACACACACACACACACACACACAGCTCCGGTTATAACGGGAGGATGCCCCTGGTCGGAGTCAGGCATCCGGACAATGAGGCCGCCGTTATCTGGCAGTTACAGGATCGTATGCACCTTACAGGTTGGACCAACCCCCCCCCCCCCCCCCCCCCCCGTCTCTCTCTCTCTCTCTCTCTCTCTCTCTCTCTCTCTCTCTCTCTCACACACACACACACACACACACACACACACACACACACACGTCCTACAGCGCGACTACCCGGTAATAAAGTCGTTAAAGCCGCAGTATGACTGGAGCACTCCTAATAACGGCAGGATGTGAGCTGGTGACACAGACACCACATAACGAGGAACTACACGAAGACCTGTAATCAAGCTCAATTAGAGATTACCCGCTAATTACAGACACACACACATGCACGCACACACACACCTCCTGACTCGGGGGGGACACAGGCCCCAATAAACCCCGACACTGAGACACAAAGGCTGGTGTGTGTGTGTGTGTGTGTGTGTGTGTGTGTGTGTGTGTGTGTGTGTGTGTGTGTGTGTGTGTGCGTAAAACCGGGGGGTGGGGGTGCCCGGGGAGTCACGGACGTCCAATAAGGGCTGATAAGTAGGTCGAGTGCAGGATTTCCTACCGATCCCAGACCGTCACTGTCTCATTGATGATAGCGCACTGCACGCGCGCACACACACACTCGTGCACGCACACGCATGTAACCTAAATGCCCTGGCTCCTGTGAGAACAGGAGCTCCCCGGTTAACAAAGGATCGCGAGGTTCGTGCTTACCGTGGCGGTGTGAGCAAGCAGCGCCGTGAGCGCCAACAGCCAAGGCAGCTCCATGATCGGGGTGCGCGGGCACAGCGTCCCGGTGCCTCCGCTGCCTTCACGGGGTTCAGGGGAGGTTTGGGGGGGGGAACAAAAGCTGCTGCTGCTGCTTTCTGTCGGTGTCTCGGTAGCCTGTCCAACTTCAGAGCGCGCAGCCCGTCCGCGCGACCATCCGTCCTTCTAGTCGGGGCTTTTTAATCCAAGGCTTCACGAGCTCCTGCTGGTCCAGGTACCGGTGAAGCAATGAGATTTGCGCGAGGCCTCTTCTCACTCTTCTCTGTCTGTTTCTCTGAGTTTTTTGTGCTCGAGACCTTTTTAGATTTACTACCGGGAGACGCCAGCCCTTCTCTCTCTCTCTCTCTCTCTCTCTCTCTCTCTCTCTCTCTCTCTCTCTCTCTCTCTCTCTCAATACGCACACAGTATCTGTATCGGTCTCTCTTTCTTTTTCTCTCTCTCTCTCTCTCTCTCTCTTCACACACACACTCAGGCTCTCTCTCTCCTCCCCCTCTCCGTTGAGGGCAGGATGTTCCGTATGGCGACGCTGCTTGGCCTGGGAGTCTGGCAGAAGGAGGGGCGCGTGCGAGAGCGCGTACATGTGTGTGTGCGTGTATGCAATGCATGTGCGTGTCAGAGAAGCGGGCGGATCTCCGCGCGCCAGGGCGAGGATGCCCCCTGCAGTCCGTTTAGGCACCCGCAGCCCCCAAAACGGCCCTTTTTCAATCACACACACGCAGGAGGGCACACTGCGCACCGCGGGCCATCCACGGCCGCTGCCCAGGTTGTGATTTGATTTTCCGTCTCGCGCTCAGGTGGTTCCGGTTGGCTGCACGTGATGATTACCCTATACACACCTTTTACAGGTCAGCTCTGGTGCTTCGCTGTGATTGGCTGAGTCACGGTCAAGTCGTTATGAGCTCACAGTCACACCTGTGTCTACGTAACGAGTATTAATGCGCTCGTGCTGTAACCTACTTGTGTCGCATAGCAACTGTGCATATTAGCTACTGCTCAAGGACACGAGGCGGACAATGGCGTTTAATCATTGATTAAAGGCACAATCTGTAGCTCGTATGAAAAGGATATAACACCATAAACAGTTAAAACTGAAAGCTGCTAATAGCTTAACTTGTTCGACACGTAAGAAGGAGCTTGTTCTTGTTTTTTAAACTCCGACCGTAAGAGGCTGCTGGAAGAAAAGCTAGAATTGGACCAGAATGGCCAAAATGTTTTATGTTACAACACACCACTTATGTGACACTTATCCCCATTTTCATCCACAACTTTATAGTGTCTCTTTAGACCTCCTGCTTCTTTGTTACACAAATGTACTTAATACATTTTGACACAAGGCCCATTTAACAACCTGACAAGTAATCTTGAGGTTGAATATTCCCAAGCAACTTGGCAATGAATTAAATTACTAGTGCCACTCTTGGTCGATTAATCGTTCGTCAACTAAGACGTCTTTAGTTGATTAGAACTTGTTTTATTTATTTATATTTATTTATTTATATTTATTCATGCTGAAAGTCTTATGTCCAAAAACATATGAGCACATCTGAGGTAAATACAATATGTAAAGTGGTGCGTCTGTTCGATTTTTTGTGGAGAAACTCCGTTTTAAAGATGTTTGTTAAATCAACTAGTCAGTCAACAAAATCGTATGAGTGTTAGTCAACTAAGACTGTCTTACCACAAACCAACTGGCAAACAATTATCCACTTTGTGAAATAAAAGAAAGTCACAGGCTAACTGCCCCCAGCATCACACCCGACCTGACATGTTATGTACAGTAACATCCTGACTGTTTCTGCTTTATGCTGCAAACAGAAGCTGGATAAGTAAGGGCAGGAATATTTAGTCTCCTTTGATACAATTGAAAGATCAAAAGAGGGATGGGTGTGTTTTGAGACAGTGTAGTCAGATGATCTCTTGTTACAAACCTTGGAGTCATCACTCATAATAAATATCATATCTCAGTCTAAACTACCATCACATTTCTAGACACCAGCCTTATCAGTTACTTTTATGAAGAAACTAAAGCAAGCATCACATCACCCTCTCTGACTCATGCTGTGTGTACTCGGTGCAGAAACATTCATTCAGATGGCTAGAATAGAAACTAAGGCACAGATTCTGATCCTCTCTTTCAGAGTAGAAACGGCAGTGCATCTGCTGCGTATCAATGATGCAATGAAGCACACTTGAGACGGTTACATTTTCAAAGTTTTTTTTGTTCAGTTTGGTTTCAAAATAAAGATCACACAATTGTTTAGAGACAATCTACAACAGGAGTTACAAAAAATAGTTGCCCAGGCAATAAGCATACACAGGTTCTGTTAACTATACACATATGGTTACAGGTGTGCTCGTAGTAAATATACACAAGGCTGCTCCAAATGTACACCGCGCTGTGGCGGGCTGCCTCTCTCACCCAAAAGGACATGGACAGTATGATACAGAACTTACAGCACTAGAGAAATGCCAAAAAACACAAGAATCTTCTCTGTACAATCCATGGGTTTACCCCTCTGAAAACAGTCATGAATAAGATAGGGTTTGGGGGGGTGGGGGGTAAATGAGTAAAAGTTATTTCTCCCACCCAGCCAACATACCCATACACATGACACATTTCATGGGGCAAAGCATTCCTATAAAAAGATCTTTTAAAAAAAAACAAAAAAACCAAAAAAAAAAACAAAGAAACCATCAACATAAACCAGAAGACACCACTAAGTCTAACAGAACATGTCCAATTGGGAGTCAGTGGGAGGTCGACGTCTTAAGTTAAGCAGTGACGAGATAAAGATAAAACCAAGCGTGGCGAATCTTTGTACAAGTACTACGCTGTATAGAAAGGGCTTTTCAAAACAAAAATTTGATATTACAATTTACAATATACAACAACTCATATGTCACAACCAAGGAGGTGAGAATATACACTGAAATGCACAGGGTTTTTTTTCTAGGATTTTTTTCAGTGGAGCTTTTTCTTCTTTTTCTTCTCATACCAAAAAGGGTGGTAAAGCACTTTTACATTACAAGGGTTTACAAATGTACAATTATACAGTCAGAAGTATGTGGTCACTACTAGGATACATTATAGATACAGATTCAACATCAAAAACCAGAAAAAACTACAAAGTTTTATATATATATTTATATATATATGCAAAGGTCTACACCAAGTATACACGTTATATTTATAGAAGCAAGACCAGAAAACGAATCTCCCATGCTAAATGATCTGTCTGCTGGTTAGCTGATGGCGCGTGTGTGTGTGTGTGTGTGTGTGTGTGTGTGTGTGTGTGTGTGTGTGTGTGTGTGTGTGTGTGCTCATCTATGATTCTGTGACGTCGGACTAATTAAATACTCGTTCCATCTCGTAGTGGTGAATAGGACACTAGGATTGTGTGTGCAGCAGTAGCAAAAGGTGAAATGATTTTTGAGTTTACCAGAAAAAGAAAAAAAAGGACATGAAAGGAAACGAAACATACACAAAAAAAAAAGGAGGGAGTGGAACGATGAGCGGAACGGGTCTCACCTCTCTCCACTCCCTGCCCTCCTTCCCTCACTCCCCCAGTTCAGTGGGCCTGGTGGGCAGGTGGGGGAGGGGCATCAATATCTGACAAAAACTAAGGCTGCCTGTGAGCAGGATTTTTTTTTTTTGGGGGGGGGGGGGGGGGGGTAACGATGCCCTCTGAAGGGTCAGACAGTAGGGTGGGGCTGGTAGACATGACAGCTCAAGGAGGATGAGGTTAAGGGAGGATCAGGTGGTAGACGATGATTTCAGGGTGGAAGTGGAGGGGGGTTTACATGATGCCATTGGGAGGGCCACAGAGAGGACCCAGGTCAACGCCGTTCTTCATGTAGTACTTCTCCAGCTTGGCCAGGATGTGTTTTCCATACGTGTACTTCCTCAGGGTGGAAATGTGAGGGCGGATCTGTGCAGACACACAAGTTAGACATGTTCAAATTGGATATGGGCAGTGTGCATCGCATCGCATGCGCACACACGCGCATGCGCACACACACACGCACACAGCTCTACCACAACAGCAAATCACCAACACCCATCTATTTGGAAATCAATGATCACACTGAATGCAGTGACCTTGTTAAGATTTATTGAAGTGCAGGCAAGTGAAAGAATTCTGACAAGAGACATGCTCCCGGTCCTCTCATTAACTATTTTAAAACGGCTGAACCAAGCTGATCATGTCAATACAGTATCACATCTGTCTAGTGCAAGATTTCAGTTTATACCACCAAAATAATTCTAGTGAAAACATTTTGGAACAACCTCCATTATCCCAGCATGTGTGAAGACCTTGTTCTTTCCACCCACCTTGTGCATTACAATCTTGCGCTGGGTGGGCTCAGCCACGTCGATCATCTTCTGCACCACGTAGTTGGCGTACTGGTCCTTCATCATGGTGTATAAGGCACTGTGGGGGCCCTCAGTCAGGCTGCACACCTCATCTATCAGCACGGCCCTTTCTGCCCGTGACGCATGGGTCACACACTTCTCCACCACATTACTAAAGACGGGAAGGGAGGGGCGGGCGTTAAGGTGCATTTAAAAGAAGAGAAAGAAAAAAACGTCTGGCTGCAATTGCGGAGAAACAAAAGAAACATGTCTCAAAGAAGGTGGGGACATGAAACTGAAACCTTGAGTTGGTTCTTTACCTGGCAAACTTGTGCTGGCTGAGTCCCAGTACATTGCCTCTGATTTCCGCCACTATCTTGCTCTTATCTTCAGCTCTGCCATGCTCCAAAACGTGCTGGATCACATAGTTGCCATACTGGTCCTAAATAAAACAAAACCACACGGACACATTGACTAAAACGTGAGGACACCAGCTGGTGCTTCTGACGTCACATCAAACACACAGCCAACTTCAAAAATCTAGACAGAGAGAGGTTTTCTTTAAGCCAACTTCTCTCAACTGTCTCTACAAAAACATAACCGGCAGAGGAAGAGAGACGGCAGTGAGTGCTAGTGTGTGTGTTACCTGCACCAGCTGCTCCGTGTGTTGATGGAGCTCCTCCAGTATAGGCAGCGTCTGTTCTTGAAGGCAGTGTTCGAGAATGCGCTGAATGACTCGGCAGCCATAAGGGTGAGTGGAGAGGGCAAAGACCTGACACACACACACACACACACACACACACACACACACACACACACACACACACACACACACACACACACACACACACACACACACACACACACACACACACACCTTATTCATGACGTACACCAAGTGGTCCTGGAGCTCGGAGAGTTGAACACGGCACTAATTCACCGTGGTTCAAAATGCTTTTCCCTTAAGGCACAGAATGTCTTGGGGATTAGAGCACCAAATGATCATAGGCATACTTTCACACACTCCTGCAGGGAAGGTGAAGGCACATTCCTGACATGCTTTCAGCTACACAAAGAAATTCAAGCCATAGTGTGGAAAACATGCAGTGACACAACATTCAAAATGTGTGAGGAACAAAGAAGCATCCAGAGTGACTCCTCAAACCTGAAACCTTTCATTAGCATCAAACAAAAAGGCACATGCACAGACACCTCTTTCTTTTGACACGTTATGCTAATGTACCATTTAGCTAGCAGATAGAAGATGGCTGTTGCCGCTGGGCTGAGGTTTCTGTTGCCATGGCAACGCCCCCCACCCCCCCTCCCCGTCCCAGGAGAGGACCGAGTAAGTGTGTCTGTGTACGTTGGCGGTGACAATATGCTCGCTGCCTCAAGGCAGCAGCGTCAAGTGTATGTGTGCAGACGTGCAAAATGTATGCGCACGTGCGTGTGGCTGTCAGCCAAGCACCCGGCAGGCTTCCAGTGATTGAATGTGGAAATATTTTTTCAGAGAGCGCTGCTCACAGAGGGGGACCCACCTGTCCCTTAAAGGCGTCTATGATGAAGTGCAGCGCATGAGGCTGGACACACTCAATGCACTTCTGCACCACGTGGTTACCGTTCTGGTCCTTCACGCACTTCAACACGTGGCCGTCCAGCTCCCGCACCATCTCGCTCTGTAGGGGAGGACAGCATGTGGAGAGGGACATGTAATTGTTTGTCAGGAATCAAATATGGCCTGAAAGCATTTCCCCCAAACTCTCCCTCATTTTTCACGGTGTCTCGTAGCCCAACAAATAAAAGTGGGATTGAGCAGTTGCCCTGGAGATTCTATTGAGGTCCATTAAGGAGAGATGGATACCTTTTTCTCGTTCTCTCACACACAAACACACTCACTTACCCCGAAACCACTGAATTTAAGCACAACTTGTCCTGTTGATATTTAGCTAGATTTATCTCAACACCTGCAGTTCAACATTTGCATATAAACTGTGGTATCATTAGCCTCATTCATCGTTGATGACAGAGTGCCTGTGAGGAACCTGCTGCTACACGAGGCAGCTCCAACATAAAACCCATAATGTAGATGAAAAATGCCACATCAGCGTAAGGAGCCCACCTCGTTATTGATACTGTATAAACAGGAATTAGTGATCCATGAGCAACGCAACCTCATTCATGACTGAATTATGAGCACATGGACAGTAGTCATGTTTCAAAGAATATTTAGCTTTTTTTTTTCTTTTTTTTTTTCTTACAGTGATGAGCCACGGAACAGTTATAGCAGGAAAGGTTTAATTAAGGTTGTTTTAGTACAAAAGGTACAATCTGTTTCCATTGTTTATACTTTCATACAGTGCAATGAGAACCGGTGTACTTACAATGACCTGCTGATCAGAGGGGATGAACTCCAGAGCTTTCTGAATGACCCTGCAGCCGTACATCTGCAGGGCCAGAGACAGCACATGACCTCGGATCCTCTCTGCCAGAGCCAGCTTCTGGTCCAGGCTGCCAAACTGAAACAAACACACATACACAAAATAACCTTGTAAATCCTCTAATCCATTTGATAAAACATGACACAATACCATGTATATTACACAGCCACACAGACCACAGAGGACATGACAATCCAGTGCAGGTCTAGAGAATCAATGACTCAGACGTCCTCATAAATCATTGTACACTTTGGTTATCCGACTCGCCTCAAAGAACTTCTGGATGACATAATTTCCAAAGACATCCACCATTAGCTGGTAGGCCGCCTGCAGTATCTCACTGAAGACGAGCTGGCGCTCTGCTGAACTGGCTCGCTCCAATTTCAACTGGATAAACCTGTTTGAGACAGAGAGAATAAACAATATATTAACCGCAAATATCTCGTTTGGTTCTTCAATTTAATTTCCTTGGCTTTTGCAATTTATAAAAGCCTCATGACAAAAGTATACAGCCTACTCAGTAAATAAAGTGCATTCACAAAGTTTGGATGAACTTGAAGACAAAGACTAATAAACACGGCAGACAGTGACGGAGCAATAAAGTGAAACAGATGTACAAAGACAGAGAGAGCTGCTTCTAAATCTTTAACCTGAGGGAATAATAAGACAAAAGGAGATGAAATTCAGAGACAAGGAGAAGAAACCAAGTAGCCTGTGAGGTGAAGTGATGGATGCCAGGCAAAAAGCAGAGATAAAAAAAGGACAGTGATGTTGAAGAGACTGTAGAATGAAAACGTCTGGAATGTGCAGACTGAGCGTCACGGTGTATTAATAGATAATTTCAGTGGGAAAGTGCATCTGCATCTGAGGCAGGGCTGGTTCAACCCAGGCAGACCCAGACACCCGGACCCCAGAGTGGCCTGTACCTCAGAGTTTATACAGTCAACACACTCAGCTGGAGAACCAGTGTTGACGGCTGCATTATTTATGCAGACTTAGGGTCTTTAGAGTTGAGCAGAAGTTCATGTAACTATTTTTCCATGCAGTCTTGGAGAGTATTAAATATGATGGATGTGGGAAAACAGCCTGGTATGGTAACTTGTACAGTTCAAATCAGATTGCTCCACACTAATATGAAACTGATGGGGGTTAAAGATGACTCGCCCCTCCAAACTATCTATGAGCCATTTATTATCAGACAGAACATAGTGTGGGATCCAACTCTTCTCTACTCAGAGTTACAGCTCTTACCCCCCAGTAGAAGATTCAGGGTCCCCCAGAGCAGGCTGAACCGTTCAACTGAAAGATTTATTCCTGCTTTAAATCCATATTTCTATTCAGAGGCACAGAGTTACATACTCTATACTGAGTATGAACCTGAAAATATGACAGTATAGTCATGTATAGAGCCTGAGGGCTGTAACTTTAACATTAGCAAAGCCAGCCTGTTCAGTCTGTGTTGAACATAAAAGGAAACATGAACTTGATCAGGGTTGTTTTCCCAAACTAACTTAAGGCTCCAATACACAGATTTTGGGATGTCCAAGATGAAAGCTGAAAAATTGTGATGAAAATGTAGTGAAATCTTTGTTGCCATCTAAAATTGGCGGTCCTAGAATGCACCAAGACGCATCCACTAAAACACAAAGATTTGGTGACCAAAGAAAGTGTTGACAGTGTCAGAAATCTAAAGGGGCACTCACACATGAGTTTACTGGTCGTGGTTAGTATCACTCAGCATGGAAAAACAGCTTCATGTCTTTGGAAGAGCTTTGTCAAGTCTAAGAAAATACTCAATTGTCATTTTTGGTGGCCTGTGTTTTACTGACATGGTTTTGATCCGTCTACTTTAGGTTGAAGTAACATCTGCGTGTGTGTGTGTACCTGCTGCCATGCTGGTCCTGGCTGAACTCCATGATGTGACCTGCGATGTCTCTGAGCTGCAGGTTGGGGTAGCGGTTGTTCCTGAAGTCCTCCAGCAGGCGGCTCCGGCCTGACGGCATCACGTCCGACATGCCATAGCGTAGCCGTGACGAGGGGAACAGTTGACTGCTGGGTGAAAAGAGGGAGGAGCCTGAGCTGGCGGCGCTGCGGTACTTGGCCTCTGCGCCCGGAGCTGCAGAAATGAAGCGCCCACTGCCATTGGTCAGGCCTCCTGTGGGAGTCAGACAGAATAGGGAAGTGATTGGCAGAACTGGCACTGTTCAAATAGTCCAATAGTGCTCAGACTCGAATCAACAAAAGCTCTTCAATCAGAGGAAATCTCACACTAATAATAGGCCTGAACCAAAAAGCCAAGACCATGCAAATACACATATATACACACACAAATACCAGAGAGGAAGGGACATGCACAGTTTAATAAAGGCAAAACAAGTCAGTGGACAAGTATTTTAAATTCGCTCTTTTTCCCTACAGTTTTCCATGGTGCATGGTAGCAGGCGGGGAATGAATTTCTCTCTTGCACTGTATTTTAAATGCTGCTGCAATGATTACTTGCATGGGTTAACATGGATAATTTTTTTTAATGAGATGAGACTGCAGTACTAACATTTTGAGATCATGAAAATAATGTTAAAGCTCTGCAGCACAGAAACATAGCACTGGATGGCAGCACTGCCTCAAATATTAAGAAGGGCAACACTAAGAATTATTATCCCTTACTGTATCTAACTGCATTAGATTGTGTTTACGTTTTAATGACATTGATTCTAACCTATGCATTTAAAAGTCAACACACATAAAACCTGGTGGTAGCTAAAAACGTGTCTTAGGTTTTGTTTCTGGTGGAGGGGCATGACTTGTAAGTTGGTGATGTATACAAATATTCCAGTTAAGAGTCTGTACACAGTGTAGTTAAGGATATCAGTTTCCTCCCTTCAAAAGCTGCTATTTACTGCAGTTCACATCTGTATAGTAACACATCTCCAAAGACTTTGCCAAATCGAGGTAATCAGTTGCTCTGTGATTATGAAGCCTCGACTCGGCTCTGTCAGTTTGTCTGATTGTTGTTTCATCACAAGCAAGTGTTACACTTCACTCTGCCAACTGTCAATCATGGGAACACAGGCAACAAAATCTGCCAGTAATTAATCCCTCAAAATATGCTGGCTAAAAAAAGCTGTTGTCACATTTTAGTTTGTCAGTTGATGGTGTCTGTTGATTTTGAGCTAGATGGGACCCATTTAGTAACACTTGTTAAAAACAGAAACAGTGTAAATGTTAACATCTAATTACATCTGATGTGAATGATAAATTCGTTGGCTCGGAGACTACACCAGGACATCTCAACAACGTCCCGTTTAGGCCTAATATTAAGAGATGATGCATGTGTTGCCTTTCAACATCTAACCAAAGAACACAGAGAGGTCCATGTGTGCTTCAATGAACTGTTGCTGCAGTGAGGCTCAGGGAGTCTTTACAGCTGTGTCCTACACATGCTCATAATGAATAGAAAATAATGGGACAAATGACAGGCGTGGTGGATCATAGTGAGTATATTCTGGCTTTGTGTTTGGCAAAAGAGCACCATGTCCATAGAGTAGGTATTGCAGTGGCATTATTGTGAGACAAAAAGGAATCAATGACATTGCTAACCTCAATCAATTGAATCAAAGACACTTACCAAGATTGAGGTTGGAGGAGGAGCTGTGATTGGATAGGGAAGGCGGGGGTGTGAGGGAATGGGAGGGGCCTTGGTTGGGTAGGGGCATGCCCACGGGGCCAGGTGAAGGACTAAAGCCCAAGGTGCCGTTATAAAAGCCTCCATGGCCAATCGGGGTGAGGCTGGAGGGCGTGCGTTTGTACAGCTCACTGTTGCCTGTCAGGGAGTCCCGCCGGGAACCACTGCCTCCACTTGAGTTGGCCACTAGAGGGAGACAATGATGAACATTAGATCAGTGACACGTTAATGGACAGATTTATTCTTTGTTTCACCATTAACAGCTTAATTTTGGTGCAAACCACTTATATTTAATAAAAAAAGATTAAAAAAAAATGCAAACAACTGACCGCTTTGATAAGTCTCCAGCAGTAGACTCCGTGGGAAAGGTGTAGTCCTACCTGCAGTGCCGAAGCCTCCGAGCGTCGCCCCCAGTGTGGCACCGAGGGAGGAGGAGGCCTGCTGGCTGAAGCCCAAGGAGGCAGAACCTGGTCCTGGCTGGCCAGAGCCTTGTGAGAAAAGGGAGGAACTCTGGGAGGAGGAGCTGAGGGAGGAGGATCCATAGAAGGAGCTTCCTCCCAGAGCACCACCAGGGCCACCCTGCTGTTGAGGCTGCTGGGACGTCATGGCACGAAACGGACCGTTGGCCCCGCCGCCCAGACCACCATTGGCACCACCTGCGGAGGCTGCTGCTGCTGCAACTGGAGGGGGAGACAACACAAGGAGTTATTATACAGGTTCCCTTTCTGTCCTTTCTAACAACTCTGAGTAAATAGACAAATAAACGGTAAAATTAATGTAATTTGACAACGTTTCTTTCGTAAATTAGTGGATTTCTTTAAACCATTTACAATTTCATGCATCATCTCAAATATTAATACAAACACATTTTTCATACTCAATTCACATCAATAACACTGATTCACAGGAACTCATGGGAAAAATCTACGGCTAGGTTTGAAGGTACCATCTCATAATCTCTTCTGGTTGAGTGGGACATTCAAAATAAGTTTCAAAAACTCAATGTGCAATTCGTTGTTTTGTGTGCATGACGTCCTTGTTTGTCCTGTTGGCAGGAGGGAACAACAGAGACAGGACAAACTTTTAAGGCTCTGGGTACGTTGCCGTCTTACCTGCTTGTGCTGCGGAGGGAGATATGATGACGGAGGCAGGGGCCATGAGGCGGACAGGGCCACTCCGACCTCCAGTGTTGACCACGAGGGCCCCTGTCTGATCATAGTAGGCTGCGGGGGCCAGGACTGGGTAGCCTGAGAAAGAGACAGTAGCAGATGATTATTTAGAGTAAACCTACATTGATTTTAGCACATCCTTTCTTTCACGTAGCAATGGCTGTTTGTGGGTGATTTCAGCTGTCACTGATTGAACTGTTTCATAATTAAGATATCTGGAAATCATGCTGTAATAGCAAATGTAACTGGATTTGTTGGGAGTTTTTGCTGAGTAACATACTCACCGGGGACTCCTGCTGCTAGCCCCTGCCCAAAGGCAAGGGCAGAGTTAACTGCTGCTGCTGCAACCAGCTGGTCATTCTGCTGACTCTGTTGGCCTTGGCTGGGGGTCAAAGGACGTTGGTTTCCCCCGCCACGCATCACCTTAATAAAGAGGAAGACAAATGAGAGCCATTTGAATTGTCATCAATATGCAAATTAATTCTAAAACAGTGCTCCAAAATCTGTTCCAAAGCAGAGAACCTGTGGTACGCTGCAGACATAACTTTCTATCACGTTCACATTCTCTTCTAGTTAATATCTAATGTGCCCACACAGAAAGACAAATGGAAGCATGTAATAAATAGCCAGGATGGGAGAGCATTCCCTTTATTAGCGTATATGAGCAAAGCACGAGTAAATAAACAGCAGTTGGAAGAAACATTTCCTGCTGATTGGTTTATAACAGTCACGAGATGCAAAGAGGTTTCTGCTTATAGACCCAAGTAGAGCAGCAGTCAGACTGAATGCAAATTTCAAACTGGCACAAAAGGAGCGATCTGACAGAAACCACTTGAGCCAATGAGAATCAGCATGCCAGTTCTTTTGGCGAGCAACCAACTGACCTGCTGCTGGTTCTGCTGGCCCTGGTTTGCCGCCTGCTGATTGGCCGAGTTGTTGGCTGCAGCAGCCTGCTGCTGGAAAAGGTTGGCAGGGTAGACCCCCCAGGGGGTCACACCGTAGTACTGGGGAGGCATCACTGCCGGACCTGGGCCCAAACAAATACAAAAAGATACAGGTGAGATAGGTGTTTATGCGTGTCCTCGCTGTGGGAAACTAATTAACATGGAGCAGTAGGTCCATTTCTAAATACGGGTCTCACCGAGTGTAGCTGCTGCTGCTAGTCCGGCTGCGTAGGGGTCTGTCCCTGGTGGAGCAGCACTGATGATGTAAGGATTGGGCACAAATGCTGGAGCCAGACCTGAAAACACATGGAGAGCCAAAAGGTGAACCAGGAACAAAAGGTTTTCTGTAACTCATGGAATAAACTCACTCCTAGAATGAAGTTTTAACACATATTAACCACTTCAGGATTTATTCTCCCAACACCGCAATTTAGATTCTAATTAAAATACATTTTTAGTTTAGCACATGACCAAAATATTTCAGAAAGATTCTTGAGGCTAGTTACGCTTTAATTGCCTTTGAGTAAACCTAAAAAATATTAACCGGGCATTAGTTACCATTTGACTGCAACAACATGTAGTTTTTTGCAACGTCTGTGTTCTTTTGCAACGTCTGTGTTCTTTTGCTCCAAAATGAAAAACTTAAAATTGCAGCACCCACTGAGTCACTGTTGAGTCACTAGGACAGACCAACAAACGTATGAAATTCCTGCAAATATAATGATTGTTTATAGTGATATATGGTGTTATGTAGTGATCCATCGCATTCCCATCACTATTAAACTAGTGAGTAAAATGTTATACATCAATAAGAATGATGAAGAAATAATTTTCATAAACTTTGTGTGAGTTAAAGAGAAACTTAGACAGTGTTGTCTCTTACCAATGTGAGACTGCTGTGCTGCTGCCAAGGCGTACTGCTGTTGCTGGGCTGCTGTTAACTGCTGCACTGCTAGGGCGTTGTTTCTCTGAAACAACTGCAAAGGCACAACGACAGGTTAATAACACTCTAATATCACGCAGAGCATCCCATCAATATCGTAGTAGGAGACTAGATATCGTAATATGGCTGTGTTGTCTTTTCCTGGCTGCATTTACAGTTAAATTATGTAATTTCCTGAACTTACAAGACCGCTCTATCATTTGTGTTTACCCCCTTAGTCATATCCACACTACGATGGAGGTATTTTCTCCCAGCCCTAATGAAGAGCTAATGACAAAATGTTTATATATTATTCTCTGCCTCTCACCTGCTGCTGGTTGGCGTAATCAAATAAGCCCACGGTGGGCGCAGAGTCCATGGGCATCTGGGAGTTGTAGTCAAACTGAAGTGGCTCCATCACCGACTCCATGGGGTCCATGGTGACCCCACCTTGTTCCACGCCAGAGAAGTCTTCAGGAGGTTTGGGGCCTCCACCACCTCCCAGGGGTGTCATGCCATCAGCCCCTACACCCCCAGGACCTCCAAGCAGGTCACCCTCAGGACCAGGGACCGGCATGTTGCCTGGGGGACGACTGCAGAGAGGAGGAGGAGTTCAGTTTACACCTAAAACGCTGCTTTTAAAACAAGACGCATTTCAAGTTGCAAGTGTCTCTTTCACGCCGAGCCCTACCCAAACTCTTTGACATCGACGTCAAGGCCGTTCTGCACGGGCAGCCCGTTGGGGTTAATGACGTCGTTGATCACGTCAGCTTCAACTTCTGTCAACTCCTTCAGTTTCTCTCCTTCAAATGTTGCCTTTGGCTTCTCCCTCTTCTCCTCCTCCACCTCTCCATCCCTCTGTCCCTGTGTGATGGAGAGAACAGAAACATAACAGACAGTGAAAAGCTGAAAGATGTGACAGATGGCAAACACAAACGGTGCAGAGTGTGGAGGACAGACTGACATGGACAAGGTGAAAGACCTCTCCCTTTTTTGACAATCACAGGCTGACAGAGGAGAAGCAGTGAGGGAAAACCGGCAGATAGGGTGTTGAGGTTATTGACGGTGTGATGCTGACGTAGTGTAAGAATAACGATGATGCAGAGGGGAAAAGTGATTAGGAGGAAGTCTACTTCAGACTTACATACGGTCCTTTTCGGAGGCAGGAATCCAGTTTGTCAGCTGGCGAGGAGGAGAGGACGTACTCCACCATGCTGACTCCCAGCCCTCCGCTTTCGGAGCGTGGTGACATCACCGAGCCCACCCCGACTTCACCACCGCCATGGAAACCTTGCCCTGGCCGACGGGACACCATGATTGGCTGAGACACGGAGTGATCTAACGTGGTAGGAGGAGGGACCGTTAATAACATGCATGAACAGCTTCACACATAAGCACGACAAACATGATCATATTTTACATTCTAGATATTTTTTTTAAGTTATCACACTAAGTAAAAACTGCATTTGTTGCATATTTCATCATCCAAACACATCAGACTGTATTTTCTGAGACGGTCTGAATGTTCCCACATCAGATGGTGACAGATGGCCGAACTACTTCAGTGTTTCACATTAATTACCTAGACTGTGGCAAGTCAATAGTCTATTTTACTCCGCCATAGTTTCAGAATTAGCCATAAACATTTTTATGCTTCTCAACACTGGGCTATCCGTGTGCATTTCCTCTGCAGCGGTGCGCAGCGACCGGCTCAGACAGTGAAAGTGGCTTACGACTCCGTTGTCTGCTTTACAGCACCCCTCCCCCGGACTGTGCTGCTTCCTGGGCCGTGAACTTAATGCCCCCCCCGGGGGGGGAGTGACATGTTGGGGCAGACTGTCCTCAGTAACCAGTCTTGGAACACAGAGCCGTCTCGTTAACAGTGCTTTGTGGTTGTGACCTATAAACAGGTGTTTCCATGCAAGTCGTATTGGATCATCTTTTTGTCTTTTATTAGACTTTAATTATACCAGTCTAATTATAATCCCATTGATGGGTTATAGACCCCTGGGTTTTGAATTTCTTCTGTTACAACTTTCTGTTCGTTTTTTGTAATCGTCACTATTGCCTACAGCTGCAATGGGATTATCTGAATTGCCTTTACTGAGGTTTCTTAAAAATAATTTCCACTTATGGGCCTAGGTGTGTTTTGAAAAGGTTCTCTTTGTCTTCTTGGCACACGGACCGGGTCTGAACTGGGTCTTGGACAGTTCAAAACTCAAACCTCATCATCTGGGAGAACATACCGGTGATTTTTGACATCAGCGTTTCATTCTTAGAAGAATCTAAATATGTGTCCAACACCACGCTTGTTCTGGTGGTTTCTTGATGTCCTTGTGAAACAAACCTGCCATGTTGATTAACAGCCTACTGTCTTCTATCACAAACCTAAGTCAGACTGGTGTATACCTGAGGCCCCCCATGCACTGTCCCTCCACTGGTCCAGAAAGATCCCTTTTGGTCCGTCCTTCCCAGAGTCATCTGCCTCCCAGAACTTCTTGCCAGTTAGCATCTGCTACAAACACAAGAGAACAAAGACAAGGTAAAAATAGTTGCACAGATATTGCAAGCACATGGCAGGATGGGCAAAATGAGAACAGATCTGCACACAAATGATTAGATTGTATAACTTGTCATGTGAGCAGAAAGGTCACAGGATAATCTTCAGAATGTCTTTGGTTTTTATTTTGGTGTTAAGCTGCCAGTGATACACACATATGTTGCAGGTACTTTGAGCCCTGACTGCACCCCAGACAAACAAAAACAGGCCAGCATTACTAGATAAGTGCAGCAAAAACATAACACACTACCACCAGTGTCAGTTCCTGACAAGAATTCTGAATTTTGTTTCAGTCATTTCTTGAAATGTGTGATTAGTTTAAAGCAACAGTGTGTAAAATTTAGGGGGATTCATCAGCAGAAATGGAATATAATGTGTATAATGACTAGAAACTAAGAACCTTTGTTTTATTCATCTTAGAAAAAGCTATTTGTATTTACATAGGAAGCAAGTCCTCTACCACGTAGTTCACCATGTTTCTACAGCAGCCCAGAACGGACAAACACTAATGGACACTTTAGTGTATTGATAAGCCCCGACATTACTGGTGCTTTTTATTAGTACTTTTTAATATCTCACTCACTCACTCACTCACTCACTCACTCACTCACTCACTCACTCACTCACTCAGAGAGAGAGAGAGAGAGAGAGAGAACGTGTGGCTACATTTTACTCAAGTAGATGCTGACAACAAGTAAGAGATATATTATCAGCATTTTATCAAAACGTGGTGAACGAGCAGAACATAAATCTGCAGAAATGAACAGTTTTCAACTTTTTGGCGAGCAGCCGTCCATCCTCGTCCACCGCAGGTAACGTTAGCGATGCTATACGGCATTTTCTGTTCAGAATAGTTCAATAAAAGAAAGCTAATCACTTCGCTAATTGTTTAGCTGTGAATGTATTTTAAAGATTTTGGGAAATTCTTGTATTGCTGCTCAAAAAAACACTTTGTATTCAGACAAGAATAATAAAGCAATGTCGACTCCCATTTTAATTGCATTTTTTTCGTACAATATATTTGAAAAAAACGATAAAAGTATCGATAAAAGTACTAGTATTGATAAAATTCTACTGATTCCCATCAATACTCGCACACTGTTCCTTTAAAGTCACATATTAGTCTTTTTGTTTTGGTCAAGATTCAGTGAGTGAAACTCAGATTCAATTTTAGTATAATTTCAGTCACGACGGCCAACAATGACAGCGATTATGAAACACAGTGGCTCCGGCCGAAAAGAAAAGAAAAATGTCATGTGTTCATGATGAGGTCACGTTTTTATATAGCCTGCCTATCAATTGTTTTCGAGGTCAATAAACACAGACAATATTTGACCGTAATTTCTGGGGGACACTGAAATCTTTCAGGACTGGCTTCATTGTTTTCTAACAGAAACCCTGAATCAGAGGAGAATCTGGCTGCTCCAGCGAGCCTCCATCTCTGTCAGACTTTACACCAGAGTAACCTCATCTGTTGCATTGGTTATTGTTAAATGGGTCACAGACACTCGTTTATCCTTAATAGTAGCCTACATTTTAATATTGTCTGTTAACAGTTAATGCACATTTAATGAGGGTCAGCTATTGGTCAGAAATAAAATTAAAAAAACTAAACTGTGCGGCGTTTGTTCGCCGCACAGACAACTATTTCGTCTCATCTTTACTTGTCTGGTCATAATGAACAAAGATTTGAAAAAACAACAACATTTTTTTCCATTTATGTCAACTAATACTTATCAAAAATGGTATTTACAAAATGATCACTGACTTCAACAACTGAAGCCAGTATCGAAAAGCAACCACAAAAAAACCCAATTAGGGCCCATTATTAAAAAGCTTTTTGTTCTGTATTTTTGAATAGTTTTAACTAGTTCTGAGTGTTTGGACTCTGGGAGACTCAATCAACTCATCAGCAGCTTATTTGAGTTTCTCTCCATAACGCTCTTCACTTTCTATCAGTCAGCACCTTTCTCACATTGAAAAAAGGACCGTTTCTGTAAATATGATCAATATCTTCTGGCAACAGGAAACTCTTCGTTGCATAGGAAGTCAAAATCTGATAATATGTGTGAACTGATCTGCCATTTCGAGGTTATTTTTGTAACATGTTACTACATCCCATTACAGATGTATTTCAGTCCATCGCAGCCAAACAATATTCACCAAATACGAGAGGCAAAAACAAAACGTAAATCAGCACTAAGTTCAACGTGCCATAACTATTTGTCGGCAATGGTCCAACTCTAACAGAAGTACTGAGTTAACTTTAAAAATCACTTCAGCGTCGCCTCTTCTCATCTTTCAGAAGAAAGTCTACTTTTGACAGAAAGGCCTTCAAGCGAGCAACTGATTTCTTATTCCTTGGATTTCCTGTAATTCAAAGTTGACTCTGTGAGAAATCAAGCTCAACAGCAACCATACGTTTGTTCAGCCAGGTGCCCAAGTCACAAAATACATGTCAGCGAATTTCATGCCAAATGTTGACATATAATTTGACCCTTTAAAAATCCAGTGCTTGCATACTGTGAGTAACCACATCCCAAAATGCTCCATTATCAGATGACGTATTAAAGCTAGAGGGTCACATAAGTCACCTTCTTCTTGACCATAGACCACCCTGAACATCAAACATGGTGGCTCACCTCTCCCATGGCGCGTCCCTCCAGAGCCAGAGCCTGAAAGTCATGGTTCAGCTCGTCCATGGATCGCACCTGCAGACAGAGAGCCGGGTTATGTGTCGCATACTCAACTAATGTATAAACATAAACCCAGCTTTAATTACCCATGTTAATTAGTAATTGCCCTCATAGATGATTGACAGAACAGTAGGTTATACTAAAATGTAAAGTTTTAAATAATTAAGAGATTATTTAACTGGCACTGATTAAAACATGTATTGTGTGTGACTTCTAAATACTTTGTTTCCCTCAACACTTTCCCATGACAGCAACCACAGTATTTTGTGAAAAAGTACTGTATTTTTGTATATGGCTAGATTTTATGGTTACATAAAGTTTTCTCTGTATAACTGTTTCTGTTACTTTGTACCAGCATACAGTAGTATCTTTGAAAATACAGCAACAACATCAGTGTTCCAACTCGTACAACACAAACACACACACACCTGGCTGTCATGGATGTTGTCTCCAGTGGGCCAACGATGTTTGCCGGGTTGTTCACCGTGCTGCCGCTGGAAGAAATAGTCCACCATGGCATCATCCTGGGAACGTCCAGCACCCGCCACACCCTTAAAGACACGTAAACACAGAGACGCACATTATGCTGTAATTACTAGGAACGGTAACTGGCAGACAACTTGCAGATATAGCCTGGATTTTAAGTATCTATTTACCAAGTTTTACAGAGTTGATTATTTACAAAAACACGACAAACTCAAGCATGCCTACATTCAAATATATGTGGAACATACAATTAAATGTAATCCAATTGCATCGCCAAATATATGTTGAATGTATCTTGTCAATCAAATACCAACAACACAACAAAATGTGATTATTTAATATTCTTAGCAAGATTATTTTAAAGTCTCTGTGCTCCAATGAAATAAGCAAATCATGAAAACAGCACCATTGGTTGAGGTATTTAGGCCACATCCGCTCTTCTAAAACTCAAATACATCCAAAAAAGAGGCAGAATTTTTTTTTGCTGGCAAACTGAAGTTGACTTCCTCTCTTACTCATTTTGAGGGTGAACAAAAAGTTCTCCACAACACACTATCATCAAGGAATCAGTCAACATGCTCTGGAAACAGCTGGGCTTTGTCGTTTTCTTTACACGTAGAGCGTGCAGTAGAACAAGTCACCACGACATCCTTCAATCGCACTTAATTGCTACTTCAGATCAACTGGATGTTTTTTCTTCCACAGTTAGTCGTAAAAAATGCTAACCTTGTTATCAAGAAGCAACATTTTAGAAAATACTTAACAGAATATCCTTACAGTGAACTGAAGCTGAGACACTCCTAATGCAGTCTGGTATCTGAGTTGTGGACTACACTTCAGAGGACACTGTAGATAATCTTGATTACATATTTAATAACACAGCTAGCCCGCCTGACTAGCAACAAACATGACAAGCTAAAGCTGTCCTTCATAACATCATCACCGTCCAGAACTTTCTTTAAAGCTGACAACAGGCTTTTAAAATAGGTGTGGCTAACTTAAGACTAACTTAACTAGAGCTTCAAAATACAATTTTCAATCATTTATCAGTTATTTTTTTAATTGCTAATCAGCTCTACCTCATGAAATCATCAAAACCAACGATGATAACCCAACTCATACAGTTTAGCTAACAGCCAACAACATGGCAAATTGGATGCAGTCATTTTCTATTTTTATGATCTGCAGACAATGACATGTATTGTTGCTAATAGTTGTTTGACAAAGTTAATAGACATCTACCTTTTCACAGACTCTTACTGACCGTAAAAATTGCAGCCATTATTTGGTAGTTTTGAACTGTACGGATACTTCTTTCACGAGGCTAACATGATGCATGCTCAGTCACGAGGGCTACTGTGGTTTAACATTTTGTGATGTAAACAAATAAATGGAGGGATTGTGAGATGGCTTGCAAGAGGAGAATCCAAATGACTATGAATGACACTTCAGCACAGAATGGGCAACCACATGTTGCATAAAACAGATGTTTGTCAATTAATGACTGAAATATGTTAAGATGTCAAGGTGGTGGGCTTTACCTGCTGGCTAGGGGGTGTGGCCTGAGGGGTCTGCCCTGTTGGAGGGGCGTGTCCTCCGCTGCTCAGCACCACAGGCATGCTGGGAGATGTACTTCTATGGTGGGGGCTGAATGAATCCTGCCAGAGCACTGCTTTCCTCTTCAACACACACACACTGCTCATTCCACCACAGCCTGTGCAAAGAGAAACACATCATCCGTCATTCAAACAATGAATAGTAATGAAATTAACAGTAAAATCATTACCATTGCAAACATAGGATTTATAGGAGAGCTGTTGCATTGACTGTGTGACTTTTTGCACACGTTTAATTGTACCTAATAAACTGGCACGTGAGTGTAGTTTAAAACCTGTGGTGACAACATAAACCCTGTCAGAGTGATTCAGCAAGTCACACTAATATTTGTAACTGTCCAGCAATAACACAAGTATCGAGAACTTGAGCCAGATCACACTCTAGTAGCCAACAAGGACAATCTATGACCCATGTGCTACAACCATACTTCATTAAACAAAAACTTGTGGTGGCAGTCTGACAAGAATAAATATGTAGTAAAACAAATGGGTCATCTAATACAAAAATGGTTCATGATCACAGTTCAGGGTCAGTGTTGCTGTTCTATGAATATCTCAATACATCAGTCCTACAGGAATGAAAACAGTAAACACACAGTCATCTCATGTAAATGTACCTCTCACATATGACAACTTCATCCCACACCAGAGATGCAACAGATATCTAAACAAATACTGTGCATTGAACTGGTTTTCATGTCAAACTACACTCAGCTGTCTGTGTATTGCATTTCTAATACTTTGTCCTTCCTGATTACATCAGTGAGGGTAGACTAAATATTAGAAACACCTCTCAGCGTACTGCACACCAATTCAACAGCACCACAAACTACAACCTCAGAAATAACTATAAAAGGCTGAATCAATACCTCTCAAAAGCCAGAACATTATTAGTTAGTTAGTTTGTTAATTATTTTTTGCAGTGATGGTGTATTAAATAGTTTTAGTTATTACACAGCTTTGTTGATCTCTGTTGATGGGTCAATGACAGCACTCTATAGACTTATTTCACAATAACAATCCGCTGCTATGGACACAGTTCTTTAGCGAAATCAATACAATCGTTTTATAATCAATAAAAACATTTTTTTATAATATTTTGTGTCAAATTATTGATTTCTTAGCAAGTGTAATAAGCAGGAACATCTGCAGCAAGTGGGTCATTATGTCGAAATTAACCCCGACATGAAGCCAGGTGTTGATCCTCCCTTATGGAGGTGTACCTAATGAATCGACAACCGATTCTATACAGCAAGATGCAACTGACTGAGTAACATCACCCGTCAGGCATTGTATCCACAAATAGCAGAGGAGAATACAGATATTTTCACCCCAGGAAAACACTACACAGCTCACTACTAATAGTCCACCTTTGGTTGAAAATGGCCTAAATGAATGGTGAAATTGACTAATGTAATGACTATTTTGCATGAAGAACTGCATATTCTGAAGTACAGCACCAATCAAATGTAAATTGTTTTATTAGTTTAATCCAAAATACACTATGAAATTTGTAGGATGCAGATAATATAATCATACAGTAGGTCTATCATTCTTGGGGCAAAGTGATTGGCCATCTACCATTAAAACTACTTAAGTGGTGATAATCAGAAGGAAGAGAAGAGAGCAGGATGAACAGCTACCGATATAAACGGAGAATCCCTTCACAAGCCAGCCCAGGGGGCAGGTGATATAACTTCTAACCTACCCATCGGCAGTCAGCATGACATATGTAAACTTTATTCTACTGCTGTATGTGGGGCACTTAAGTGAATATATGTTAAATCAAATGAACAGGGGTTTGGAAATGTATTCATTTTTTACGTACGAAACATAAAATGTATATTCTCTCCTCAAAGCCATCAGACTCCAGTCAGACAACAGTGAGATCATCGCTGATCGCCGTACAACGCACTTCATTCCAACTCAACAGAAACAAAATGAAACTCATCAACCTCGTCTTTGTTAGTATTTCCACTGATATCAAAAGAAAATAACCACCATAACATTTTCTGTTGTTTGCTAATCCCGTTACTTGTGCCGACCGTGACGTTGATCGTGAGAAGAGTATATGTTATGCACCCTGAAAATACAGTTTGGACATTTGTCCCAGTGATCTGCATATTGGTCACAAATGTGTTACACTTCTCTCGTTCAAGATGTTCTATCCACAGCAGTTTGGTTGTTATGAAAACCTGTAACAGCATGGCTTTGGGTGGGAGGTGGTTGCAGATCAGTGCTCATAGTAGAAGTTCACACCGTCAAAGCCGATATGTCATAAGAAGACATACTCAGTTGCATCCAGATAAAACAAATGCAGTCTAATATATCAGTCCTGTAACAAATCTTACTCTCATGAGGATTCAAGTGTACAGCTTTGTTGAATTTAGGTGTTTATTCAACCTAATGGCCATTTTGAGGGCTGCTGTTTGTGGTGCATTTTACTGAGATATGTCTCTAATTTTTATTTTCTATAAATGAGGGTAAACTCAAATATAAAAACACCTCAGAGTAACACAATTAAGTCCAACAGCACCACAAACTACACCCTCCAAAAGACAGCATTACTATAAACTACGTATTCCAGTTTAACAGGAATACATAAGTGTATTGTGTAAATGGTAAACTATTTAAAAGTAGCAGTAAATTTGCACAAGGGAGGTTACCGGTATTATTTGCCAAGAGATTGAGACAAACTAGTGGTGGGGGGGGCTGTCATATAACCTGGGTAAAGGGTGGTGGGCAGATTGTCATGTGAGCAATGATCAACCAAAGAAATATGCAATGTGTCTTTGGTGGTCATGGCCAATATGAGCAAAACAACCTCAGTGGTTTTCAGCAGGAGGATATAATTTGTGTTTTACAACCTGTCCTTAACCAACAAGCTCTAATCTCTCTGTTAGAATGACCAGTTTCACATTAATGTCCCTACAGGCCATGAGGAAATTACACTTCTTTTTTACACCGAGCCATATACAGCAATTAACTTTGCCATGTCTGACACTGAATCTTCAAACGCATGCAGCTTTCTCTCAAAGTCTGTTGAAACCACCGTGCAACACACCACCTCCATAAAAGACAAAAAACACCGGCAAGGTAACAACAAACCAGCTTGCCAAGCGTGCGTTTTCCTGCTCCACTCTTCATTGAGCAACAAGGAAATAATAGGTCTGTATTTCCTCTGCTTACAGCTCGAGATCAGGCAGAGAAACACCCGGAAATGCACAACACACTGTGGGCCATTCCCCGAAGAGTAACGCACACGGCGTGTTAGGCACCATGCTCCATAATGTAACCGGGTTAATCGTTATTCAATACCGGGGATCAAACCACCGCATACCGGGCACAGACAGGGGTGTGACAATACTAGCAGACAACCTGCAGCTAGCAGCAGATACCGTTAGGTGTCTCAACACAAACATTTTCCTCTTTAACAGACATGACACAACTAAACCAAAAGGGCATCATAATGTAGAAGCTCAGGGAAAGAGGTATCCACGGTTTCATTGCCATGCATCTGCGTCCACTAACGGCAGTCTCGGATGTATTGTGATGGGTTCACTGCCCATGTCTACCAACAATAACACGGCCTCCAGACACAAGCTCGGGCGAACCGGTGGACAAACACGGGCTGCACGCACTGTTTATAACGGCGACAATGGTGCACCAACATCCACGACCCTCTTATTAATAGACACCCAGGAGGTCTCTACCTGTGTGCCCAGCCTGCAGCCCATTGACGGGGATGCTAACAAAGGCCCGAGAGCTGTCTGGAGCGGAAGACCCGACACAACGGGAGGAAGGAGGCAGGCAGCAAAAGAAGAGGCACCCGCCTCTACCGCTCAAAATACTCCCCGTTTTTAGCCCCTCTCAGAACTGTCATTGCAACAATACCCGCACTGCTGCGTTCATAAGGAATGTCCCGTGCTACCGCGACCGGGGAAAAGGTGATACTCACCGGCGGAGAGGGAGGATGGACGCGGATTTCAGCCCCAGTTTCTCTCTGACACCCCAGGCTTTCACTCCGACAACATGGCGGCTCAACGGAGGAGCAGGCGAGAGCGCTGCATGATGGGAAGGCATGAGAGGAGAGCGTGCGGTTCATTGCGCCAACCGGGAGGGGAGGGAGGGTCATACCAGACCGATCCCTTTGTTGTGTAGTCTATTTCTATTGAGGGGTGTATTCATTATGCGTTCTGTTTTCACTTCATTCACGTTATTTGTTCAATGGAGTAAAACAAATTACGTCACCAAATTAAACTGCAAAAACCTACAAGATTTAGTAAACGGCAAAAAAATAAAAAAAAATGTATATATGTCACCACAGGGCGTTAGTGGTACTTGCATTAGAAAACACTGTAAAATACAATGACGTTATCTACTTTTATATGGGTGTATGACGTGATTTCGTCGGCGGCAGACTGTACACAATGTACCGGGGTCTCTCCGGTAACGAGGTGCTGCTGCACGCTCCGTTACACCTCCGGAATGTAAGAGAGGATGGTGTTATAATAGCAGCGGGTCATCCAAATAACTAAAATACCCCCTTTTGGCTTTTTGGTAAGGTGCCAGTGAGGCGACCCCGAGATGCGCGCCCCAATCCGGTGTGAGGGTGACGTAATGCACCTAGATTGTGGCAGGCCTAAGAAAATTTGTGGTAATCATATGGAAATATTTAGTACAGGCTCCTGAACATACTTGTGTGGTCCTGTGATATTGGATTAAAAAGCCTAAAGTGCATTCATATAAAGCATGCATATATAAAGTCACTGTTAATGTTGTACTTACATAGAAGTTGAGACGGGAAGTATGAAATTAGTTTGACAATCGGAACATTAACTTAATAATATTAAAATTATCTTAAATGAAAGGGTCACAGTGAGCTCACTCTTTAGCACTACACACATAATATAAGTCCATTTATGAGTATCATAGTGTTATTTTTGTAGTGTTGGGCTGTCTTTCTATCATTTTGTTTTGACAAACAAAATCCTCATTGTACAACATCAGCTCACCAGAGTGCGTGTTTTTATATAATCTTCTAAACTAATCTGGCAAAAAATGTCATTCTGTGCCCCATAATCCAGATATTAATATAATGTAATAAAAATTAGGAACGAAAGCACTCATTTTATTGAACCTTTAGTAAAGCTCAGTGAGACAAATGTGACAGATGACAACAACGGTAATATTTAACGTAGAAAGTGTGTTTTTATTATTTCAAACTTCTCCTTACATCCAGTAAGGTCTCTTCACCTCATACCTGTCTCCCTTTTCCCTCTTCATATCTCCAATTACATCTACAAAAACTACTGATCATGATCTTGTGTCCCTCTCAGGTCTCCTTGAGGTGAATGTAGTTGTTGAGAAAGATGATAAGGAGAATTAGCTGCGGATGGGTTAGAAGAGAGAAGAGAAACAGGTATGAAGCAAACCTTTGATGTGTATCCATCTTCCCCAAGCCCTACACCCCCCCTAATGCAACCCCCATTCTCTAAATGGAACCAACAGAACAATCATTGGCTGGTTATTTACATGCACTGCTCCCCCCACAGACACACTAATGCCTGATCCCAAAGCCATCTGCACCCCTAATCAACAGCATTACATGTACAGTAGCCTGGATTTATCTTCCTGAAAACAAAACATCTTGCTATCCTGATACCCAGAACTTTTAAGGATGTCTTGTGATATTTAAAATTTTTATTATTGTCAAAAAATCACATGAAAAGACCAAATTGAACAATTTATTAATCCTACTAACAGTTATTGTTTGTGTAGTCAAAGCCTGATACATCTCATTCCTCAGTGAAATGCATTGCTGTCAAAAACTTAAAAAAAATAAAAACACATCCATGAGCCACACAGTTGCACTGGTTGACGTGTTCCTTCATTCCGATGAAGCACTGTAGTTTATTTTGAAATTATCCCACATACACCGTCCTGCTGCTGGAAGTATAGTGGAGCACATGGAAATAGTCCCCCGACAAAAGCAATATTTACTGCTGTTTTAGTGACATTTGCTTAAATTTACATTGCCCAATTGTTTCACCTTTCTTAAAAATGAAAGAACATTTCTGTGATTCTTTTTGAACTAATTGTTTTGGGCTTGAGAGACACATGCTGGTAAAGTTGGACAGTTTTGAGAGACACATGAACGCATTGTTGGCTTTGGTGAATAATAAAATGTATGAAACATAGCCGGCCTGATCCTTAACGCAGTTCATCCTTTCTGTTCCACCTGTTGTTTTACTATCTCAGCCGGCCAGGTCGGTAATGTAAAAAGGTTTGAATTCAAACAGGGGTTTTAACGGCATGTGAGGAAGGACATATGGCTCTGGGAATGGGAATCGTAAGACTGCTCTAGTTCGACATCACCACATTCTAAAACGACAACAGGTACGAGCCGTGCCTCCATTTATTATGTGACCCCCCCCCAAACACACACACACACACACACACACACACACACACAAGCACCCAAAAAGAAATATTCACAGGGACACCAAGTGGTAAGAGTCCAGGGTGCCACCACAAAGCACCAGCCAGTATTGTGGTGTTGCACAATCACACACACATACACACGCACATACATTTGTGGGAGTGTTGAGAGCTGGCAGTTTAGTGAAGTGTGTCTTCTGTGAATTGACAGAGGTGTCCCCAGCTCTTGTTCTCTGCATCTTTCCTCCTCCTCCTCCTCCTCCTCCATCGTCTCACACCACCTGGCATGCTGGTTCTTCCCTGAGCTCTGTACATTCTATTCAGGGCTGCTTTTCTCTTTCTCAGACACAAGCACACATGCACACACGCACAGACGTCTCTTTCTCTGGGTGGGATAAGTTCCATTCCTCCGGTAAACTGTGACACACAGAGTGAGTGTAATTGAGGCAACCACCGCTTTCCATCCACGGTGACACTGTCAGCGTTTGTCCTGAAGGGGGCGCTGCCAGCAGTTAACCAGCCCTGTGACACAGAGAGGAGGAGATCAGGGGAATTCATACCGACAAAGACATCAATGTTACGGTATAGTTTGTGCATGAAAGGGGCACTCCACTGATTCTACACATGAAGTCTGATTTACTTGTCATGAGGAAAACATGATGTCTTCTGTGACTCTGGAGGGTGTTTGAAGAAATAACCCTGATAATGTCACAAGGGTTATCTCAGCTTGTGCTTGAGAATTTACATTACAAACCGGAGGTGTGGGGTCTTAAAGAAATGTTCATTTAGAATGGCTTAATAAGAGTTGCATCCTGGGAAATGTAGGATGCAGCGTTTCTGGAGCCTGATCCACACAAGGGATTAAAAGTCTGCATATCATTGATTTCGATCTGCCCCAAATTTGTTTGAAATGTACAATGCTAATTAGCTGGAGTACCCCTTAAAAGAAAAATGTTCAACAATTAGATCGAAAACTGGAAGAACATGGAGAATGTCTTTATTACTCACGTGTAAAGAGGCTGCAGTTGCAGATGGGAGGACTTCTGAGGAGGCTGGTAGCCATATGAGTCAAAGCCACCGATGAAATCAACTTCAAAAGGAGAAAGAAAGAGAAGGGATGACATCATTCCATTTTCCCTTAAACCTGCATTTATTTATTTTTTTTAAACCACGTGTTGTATTTCAAGATCCGATTCTCTTTTGACATGAGAGGTATCACAATGCTTTCAGTACACCTTTATTACACTGTAAAGAATCTGCATAGGTGAACCGATACATCACCTCTCTCACTGCTTCTATGTCACTGATACATTATTCTAACTCTCTCAATCGATTCAGAGGAACAAACTTATGAGGTGCCGGCTGAAAAAGATCTGTTTTCTTCAGACGCAAGATCTGCCATTTAAATAAAATTACTCCTGTGAGGTTGTATTGTATTTCTTTCTTTCTTTGAAATATTGGCTATTATTAGTTTATTGTGGATGTACTGGTATCAGGTGGACATATTGGCCAATACAAAGGAAGACACAGCAGAACATAAATGCTTAAGATGTGTTTGATTTAATTTAGAAACGGTGTTTATCATCCATAGTTTGCCGCCCAAAAGTTTATTTCTTATAACTGTTAAATATCCCACTTAGTATCTATGTTGGTCACAATCCTTTATAAAAGCAATTTAAGGAGTTCTATATAATAATACTGGCAACCGCCACAAAAATCCAAAAATGAGCAGGATATATTGAAAAAAGTAAATAGATAAATTGGAAAAACTACGTATCAAATTTTATAATTTATACCCTAAAAGTTAAAAACACAACCTGCAATAATGTGGTCCACATTGACTTATTAATGCAGCAAAGAATATACTGTAATTTCTAGCTTATCATCACTTCTATGTTATAATATACATAGAATAATGACCATTGAGCTGTTCAGACGTCACAGACACAGCATGACTCTTACTGTTACATAAAATCAAGCTCAAGACGTCATATTCTAACTACCGGACTTAATTACCTCTGCTGAGTGACAGTGAAACACACGAGGAGAAGAACCAATCAGACACACAGATGGCACACCCGAGCGCTCAGACAATCACCAGCTTGACAATCTTGACAGAGGGAATCTTCTGGCAGACGTCTCTAATGCTGCCCTCAGATAGAGCGCTCAGATCACCCAGAGGGAATCCTCTGAGGTGATATCGCTCGACATGACTCATGCAGGAGAAGACAATAAGCGAACAGCACTCACGTCCAAAGATGTGGATCGCTAACACAAAAGCCCTCTCAACAGTGTGACACCAGTGAACCTGATCGGCCTGAACAAGGAGCTGGAATAAGATCAACAAGCTTTTAGGAGAAAACAAAAGCACTCACAGCTGTCCTCGTCATCCTGGAAGACTTTGCTCACGTAGCAGGCGTATACAAAGCCAAAGAGCTGGAAGAGAAGAGACGGTCAGACATTAGGTGATTGTTGCTGAACAGGCTGAGTCACTGCTGACTAACGAGTGTCTGTAGGTCGAGGGTCAGCAAACTAACAAAGACACATCATATTTTTTAACAATGTTTAGAACATTTTAGTTTGTGTATGGATGTAAAACTAACACAGTGTATGATAATCTGTGTGTGTATGTGTGTGTGTATGTGTCTATATGTGTGTGTGTGTCTATGTGTGTATGTATGTGTGTGTGTCTATATGTGTGTGTATGTGAGTGTGTGTGTGTGTGTGTGTGTGTGTGTGTGTGTGTGAATGTATGTGTGTATGTCTATATGTGTATGTGTGTGTGTGTATGTGTGTGAATGTATGTGTGTGTGTGTGTGTATGTATGTGTGTGGGTGTGTGTATGTATTTGTGCGCATATGTGTGTGTGTGTGTGTGTGTGTGTGTGTGTGTGTGTGTGTGTGCGTGTATATATGAGTGTATGTGTGTGTGTGTGTGTGTGTGTGTGTGTGTGTTAGATACGTACAGCCAACAGGACCTGGATGGCTGAACTTAACACCTCTATGTACTGGTAGTCCAGCAGACACCCAGAGACAGTGATGACATGGTGGTCGTCAGGGGCCATGCGAGAGTCCAGCACTGGCGTTACCAGGCAACCAGGACCATGCTCCATCCACCACGAGCGATGAAGGGACGTGTTGAACGTCATGAGAAAGTCCCGGTCCTAAAAAACACAAACACACGTACGATTATTCTCACTGTTGATTTATCAGTCGGTTGATTAAATGTCAAAATGTCAGAGCAGAGTGAAAAATATCACAATTTACCATCTACACTGATATAAAACTGCTAAAAAAAGTTGCTAATCCTCTGATTTAAGAAGCTGGAACCAGAGATTATGTGACATTTTAGTACAATGCATGATTTAAATCAGGGATTCCCAATGTGAGGGTTGGGGCCCCGTTAAGGAGTCACTCGGTAAATATTGGGGGTCACAATGAAAGAAGAAAGCAGAAAAAAACATTTATGCTACACAAAATGAGGGTTTAAGTAACTGGATAATTTTACATAAAGTATTCAAATGAAACAATTGGAGAAGTAATAAGTACTCTGAGGGTAGAACTCACCTGAGACAGGTTTCCTACTTCCAGGTAGAAACAGATAATGAAGGAGTTCCAACCCACCCAAAGGACCAGCCACACTGCATACTGAGGAACACAGCAACACATCAGTGTCTCACACTCACACTGTATTAATGTAAACAGGAGCATCACCAGAGGGCGAGGGCTATACTCACAAAGATAAGGTATCTGAAGCGGAACTGCACGGTGCCAAACATGCCCAGGATGACGGCCATAATGTGCAGGAAGTTGGCCAGGATGGGAGCCCATTGGTAGCCCAGGAAATCAAACACTTGCCTCTGAAGGGCTGCCACCTATAGGGGACAGGGGAGGGGGGGTCATACACATTAGAGGAAAAAACATACATATACACACAAACAAGGAGAACATACATGAAAACACCACACACACACACACACACAGACAGCGACAGGGACACATGCATAGGTCTGCCGCAGTTGTTTCCATGGTAACTGCCTGGAGCACCATAGCCAGTCCAGTGACTGTAAAAGAGGAGCACCCCCTTAAAAGCTCCCCCCAAACTAATGAGAATCTATGGGCCCGAATCCCCCTGCCACACAACAACTCATCAGCCCAGCGAACAATAGCCTGGATAAACTAGCCCTCGCAGCACTGTGGTCCATCGGTCTTACTACAGGAATAGATGATACTGTCTCATATTACACACTTATTACATTTTACTGGGAGAGTCTCCAGCTATTTGTAGGCACAATGAGCAGTTAACTTTAACTACAGAATGGAGACCAGATGGTGAACAGGGCCTCCTTGTCCCCTATTGTGCTTAACATTCACATGGTTTTACCAGAATGGGGCTATCCTCCCCTCTCAAGACAGACAGGCCACCCTGACACCAAAAGCACACCCCCTGCCCTGCTCCCTCAGCTTCAAAGACACACACAGACACACACACACGCACTGGCCTGTAATGTAGCATGGCATCCCAGCAGCTGCAAGCTCAAAGCTTTTTTTAGTGTGACTGTACAGAAAGGCTGGACAAAAACTGATTACAATGTGCGTGTGTGTCTGCAGCACGCTGCTCTAATTATATCATCATGGTGAGTGAGAAGAGCCAGCTTTGACCGTGCACACACAAACACACACACAGACCACACAAACAAACACACACTTACCAACTGCAGTGAACATATCACCAGCAGCGTGCATCTTCCGTCACACTTCCCCATCTTGGAAGGCTCAGGACGCGGCTTGGAGCCGCGGAGGCTCCGGGGGAATGACGGGTCCCCGGTCAGATCCAGACTGCCTGGCCGTCTCAGCTCACACCATTCCCGGCTGAATAGACCTGCCCAAGGCAGCCGCCTCCTCCTGTAACGCTGGTCTGACCCTTCGACTCACAGCGAGTGACCCATCCTGGCCGCTGTTTTTTGTCGGTAAATACCAATCGCGGGGAGAGGAAAGGGGGGTGGGGGGTGGGGGTGGGGGGGCGTCCACTTCACACCGGCCTGCTGCGGTCCGACCACCGACAAACGAATCACCTCGGCCACACCTTCCGGAGAGGGGACACACAAAGACACAAAGAGAGACGGAAGGCTGTCATAATGTGCCCCGGGCTACAGACACAAATGAGCATCATATGATACCGGATCACACGGGGCCGTGTTACTACGGTTACTACGCTAACGTTTGGGCTAAATCTGCTCCGGACACAAAGCAGCCCGTTGTGACTCACGGTTTTCTAGAAACGGAAGAGTTATCGTGCCCCCCTCCCTACCCACGTCGTCCCGATCTCCTTTAACTGTTACCGGCGAAAGAAGTCAAGTTAACGGGCAGATCTGCTCACCAGTACCGGGCTCCGTCGCTCCGTCTCACGGCGTCTTTTGTCAACAATCGGTGCCGGGGCGGGCGCAAGAGGAGCCGGGGGGGAGACAGAGAGAGAGACGAGGGGGTGGGGGCTCTCAGTCACCGCGACCCCCTCGAGGAGGAGCTGCATGGATTCTGCAGAACCCGCGTGCGTGCGCGCGGCCGATCAGCAATCCCGCGAGGCAGGCGTTCGAGAAAAAAAAAGAGCACAAAAGAAACGGGGGGCTCGCGGTGGTGGAGGAGGAGGTTCAGACAGCCGAAAATAATGGTGTGTAATCGCCTCCCACTGCCGTCCGAGTGTGGACACAGACCGAGGAGAGAACTGGCCCGCGGTCCTCTCGTCTCCTCGATCCTCCCCTTGTCTCCTCGGCCTGCGGTTATTCAGAGCAGAAGAAACACAATTAACAGCCCCGATAAATCTCAGCTACTCAGCGCGAGCTGTGCCTCGTGGAACAAAGTGAGCGTCACTTAAGTAGCGATGATGAAAAGGCAAATAGTGGCCGCTGAAGGCCGTTTAACAATCAATGGAAAACAAAACCATAAAATGTACTATACAAAATATGTGTTATTCACTAATGTTTCTCAAATAAAAAAACAAAAGCATGTTCACCTTCAGCGTGCAGTTAAATAATGTAGCTTATTCTGCACTAACTGTATTTCTAGTCTATCATGTTTTGTACCTGTATGTCATTTTAACTTACATTTCTCCATCTTATGTAAAACATTTAGAATTTTATGTTTGAATGGCAAACAAAACTATCCTTGCCTACAGAAGAGCTAAACAAATAAATATTTAATTCAAATAGATTAAGTGACCCATAAACAAAGCCCTACTTAGCCAAGTAAACTCATGTTCATTGAACAATTAGACTGGAGGAAAAAAAACATGAATGGCTGCAGTCACATGCATGTAACTCTATATAGTGCTAATTAAACTGACCCAATTAATGCTAGACTAACAGAGCTTGACAAATGCTCAACCCCTTCACCATAAGATGCAGTAACAAAATGGAGACACTATAAAACCCCTTTTTTATTTCTTAAATAAATGTATAGAAGTACTTAGCGTAAAATGTATTTATCTAAAAAGCAATGGTACTCACTGTTAATGACCTCATTCCTTTCAATGTTAAATGAACAGTTAACATCATCTCTTTACTTTCCAAAACACCACAATTGAAGTATGTAAACAACACTCTATATTGATAATTATAAATAGTTGATAGTAAAAACTATTAACTAACAAATAAGAATGAGGATACAATAAGGTGCAGAATAGCGTAAAAGTTTGTGAACTGAGTTTATGGTACATTTTAATGAAGTGCATTAATTGCACATCAAATAAACTAAAATGTGAATTTTTTTCACCTAATTTTCCTACTGAGCAACCAACCAGAGGATGGTCCACACTGATGAGTGATGCTCTCCTTGTGATTTGTCGTCTAAAAATGTTAAAAGTTGAGGCTGCTGCTGATCACCAGCGATTTTACAGCCCACCAAGAGTATTTTGCTCAACTGATTCCTGTTTAGCACATTAAAACTCTCATACAGAATCAGCTGTAAGTGTGAACACATACAAGGAATTTGACTCCTGTGCTTCGCTGCTTTTAAGGTAGATGAACCGAAATATACATTTGTCTAAAAACAGAGACAACAAAGAGTAAGCATAAACATCTGAAAGTTACAAATAACTGAGTGTCAGGACAGAATAAGACAGATCCGTAAAATAACACCATTAACTTAATTTTAAAACAGTTAACTTCCACATTAAGTTTGTTGTCGTTATAACACATTGCCTCCATGTTCCTATCATAGCTCCACTTCTTGGCAGTAATAATGTGTTAACTTGTGAGAAGAACATTGGTTTACTCATGTTTGTTGGATAAAACCAGCAGCAAGTTACACGTAAAACTACTATGAACACAGGAACCACTCACAATGACAAATGAATCTCACAAACTCATTTTAAAGAATAAATCGAGTTTATTAAAAAGAAACAAATCAAAATTTAAAAAAAACAAGTCATGGTGGAGCTGGTTGTGACTGATGAACTTCAAACACATGTCCTGAGGTTGTTCTGTGACGAGCTGAAGCTCATGAAATTACAGAGACTCCTAACCCACCGACGAACACCACCCATCCACTTCTAAGGCAGGACACGCACACACACAAACTTATGCTCACACACACACACACACACACACACACACACACACACACACACACACACACACACGCGCGCTCTCACACGCTCACGCTCTCACGCTCTCACGCGCTCACACACAAACACACTACTGAATTTCTCCCATGTAGAGCCTTTTGTCACTGGCGCCAGACAGTACTATGTAGAGGGAGAAAGAGAAAAAGAATATTGTTAGTCATGTTGTGTAACTACTTCAGCAGTGAAGTCAAATGAGCACATATAAAATAAAGAGTGTAGGGTGGAAAAACCACATGATTTATAATTAATATTATTAAAATGATCTTCCCTCCAGATACCCAGTCTCCCTACTCAAGTTAACGGCATCAAGTCTTCGTGTATCTCTATTCTAACCAGAGACTAAAGCAGTGCCAAAACATGTTTACACTGCACTGTTTGCACAGATTTTATTACTTAAATTGTATTACTTACTAACGTTCTTATTCCTTTTATATTTTGTATTTCCTTTTGTATATAATCTTGTATATTGTTGTTATTGCTACTGTTTGCTGCTGAGAGCTACCAAACGAAATTTCGTTGCATCACTACAATGACAATAAAAACCTCTTTATCTTTATCTTTAGTTTGGCTCACCTATAGGCTCCTCTGGGTGAAAGGCCACTTCATTGACGGAGCCGGCGTGGCCCGGCAGCTTGTAGAGGATTCTACGTGATGTGGTGTCCCAGATGTACACAAATCTATGAACACAGACAAGCAAACAGCTGGAATGATTCCTGATGCGAGACAGTGCAAAGTGGAGACCTATGAGACTAAAGGATTACTGTATGTTTGTGACAAGACATTGGATGCTGTGTATTATATGTTATAGTTATACTGTTGACAACATTACATCTATCTTGCAACTTAAGATGGATATGTATCTAGTAGATGAACCTTTGTAATAATGTACATATTATATTAAAAGTATTACAAGTCTAGGTGGGTTTAATGCATGTTTTTTTGTTTTTTTTTAAAGTTCAATAGAGCCTCTTGAAATGCATATTGAGTCAACAAATTAGGTTATGATGAATATGTATACATAATCTATGTGTGTATTTGAATACTTATATTTTATGGTTGTTCATGTTGGTATGTGTGTATTTAAGAGTATGACATTTTTTAGACAAGAAACATTCTGTACATTCATAGAATGTTAAAAAAAATTAAATATGTGGGACTTTAGTCAAGGACTTGTCTCGTCTCTCAATAAAATTATGAAGATGAAACATTTTTACAATCACAGTAACAAAATGAACTTTCCCCTGAACTAGATAAACCGTTAGCTTATGTGTGTGTGTGAGAGTAACTGAGGTTGATTTGTGTGTGTTTCCTTGTCTCTCACCTGTCAGCTGAGCCGGCAGCTATCTTACTGCCGTCAGTAGACCAGGAGCACCTCAGCAGATTCTGACAGACAGGAGCAGATGTTAGAAACATGACACAGCAGTTCTACAAGTGAGCTGCTGTCACAGTAATAAGATGCACTTTTCTATATTCCAATGGACAGCAGAGAGTGATGGGAGAGGCAGGAGAGGATGAGAGGAGATGTCAAGCAACAGTGGTCCACAACATACGTAAACACCGCCAGCAACACTGCAGCTGGTAGAAGACTGTATCAGTTCACAGGATTACCGTTTATTGCAAGTGAGAAAGTGACCTGTTTGGATGCGTTTTTAGGAAAAGAGTTTTTCTGAAAACGATGGCGGCAAACTCTGCTAGGAGGTGAAAGCTATATGCCCCTTCCAGTATTTTCCCAAATATATATATATATATATATATATATATATATATATATATATATATAGTTTACATACACTTGTAAAGAACATAATGTCATGGCTCTCTTGAGTTTCCCCGTTATTTCTACAACTCTGATTTTTCTCTGATAGAGTGATTGGAACAGATACTTCTTTGTCACAAAAAACATTCATGAAGTTTGGTTCTTTCATGACTTTATTATGGGTTAACAGAAAAAGTGATCAAATCTGCTGGGTCAAAAATATACATACAGCAGTGCTAATATTTGGTTACATGTCCCTTGGCCATTTTCACTTCAATTAGGCGCTTTTGGTAGCCATCCACAAGCTTCTGGCAAGCTTCTCGTTGAATCTTTGACCACTCCTCTTGACAGAATTGGTGCAGTTCAGTTAAATTTGATGGCTTTCTGACATGGACTTGTTTCTTCAGCATTGTCCACATGTTCTCAATGGGATTTTAAGTCAGGACTTTGGGAAGGCCATTCTAAAACCCTAATTCTAGCCTGATTTAGCCATTCCATTACCACTTTTGATGTGTGTTTGGGGTCATTGTCCTGTTGGAACACCCAACTGCGCCCAAGACCCAACCTTCGGGCTGATGATTTTAGGTTATCTTGAAGAATTTGAAGGTAATCCTCCTTCTTCATTATCCCATTTACTCTCTGTAAAGCACCAGTTCCATTGGCAGCAAAACAGCCCCACAGCATAATACTACCACCACCGTGCTTGACGGTAGGCATGGTGTTCTTGGGGTTAAAGGCCTCACCTTTTCTCCTCCAAACATATTGCTGTGCATTGTGGCCAAACAGCTCGATTTTTGTTTCGTCTGACCACAGAACTTTCCTCCAGAAGGTCTTATCTTTGTCCATGTGATCAGCAGCAAACTTCAGTCGAGCTTTAAGGTGCCGCTTTTGGAGCAAGGGCTTCCTTCTTGCACGGCAGCCTCTCAGTCCATGGAGATGCAAAACACGCTTGACTGTGGACACTGACACCTGTGTTCCAGCAGCTTCTAATTCTTGGCAGATCTGCTTTTTGGTGGTTCTCGGTTGACTCTTCACCCTCCTGACCAATTTCCTCTCAGCAGCAGGTGATAGCTTGCGTTTTCTTCCTGATCGTGGCAGTGACAAAACAGTGCCATGCACTTTATACTTACAAACAATTGTTTGCACTGTTGCTCTTGGGACCTGCAGCTGCTTTGAAATGGCTCCAAGTGACTTTCCTGACTTGTTCAAGTCAATGATTTGCTTTTTCTGATCCATGCTGAGCTCCTTTGACTTTCCCATTGTAGCGTTTGTGGCCGTTTGTATCCAATGAGCCCTATTTAAATGGCCTCAGAGAAGTCACCAGTTGTAGTCACTCATAATCACTCACAAGAAGTTAAGAGGCCATGCTATGAAGCTCATTTCATTGACACAACTTTCTAAGTCACCAAAATTGCTAATTCATGTTGCTGTATGTATATTTTTGACCCAGCAGATTTTGTCACTTTTTCTGTTAACCCATAATAAAGTCATGAAAGAACCAAACTTCATGAATGTTTTTTGTGACAAAGAAGTATCTGTTCCAATCACTCTATCAGAGAAAAATCATAGTTGTAGAAATAACTGGAAACTCAAGAGAGCCATGACATTATGTTCTTTACAAGTGTATGTAAACTTTTGACCACAACTGTATATATGTGTGTGTGTGTGTGTGTGTGTGTGTGTGTGTGTGTGTGTGTGTGTGTGTGTGTGTGTGTGTGTGTGTGTGTATATATATATATATATATTAAAAAAATCCCTCATCCTTGATGGTTTTAACCGTGGAGAGACGTATCAGTGCTGTAAATTTAAGTGGATTACACACTGGGATCAGAGAGTTATTTATGTTACCTTCTCAAAGTTGTGAACATTGCCCTGGAAAATCTTCACGCATCTCTCCTTGGGTGCAAATGGTCGGACATCCCAAATACGCACTACACAGAGACAAAGACAAATAAAGGATTCAGCCAGGGAAGCATCAGTGTTGTGAGCTGAGAAAAGGCCTTTCTTAGACCGTAAATATACACACAAACATCTCACCTGTGTTGTCCATGGAGTTTGAGAGAAGGTATGATCCCTCAGAGCTCAGGCTGAGTCCAGTTACTGAGTCACCATGGCCGTGCATATTGTAGATCAGCTTGTTCTGCCTCAGGTCCCACACCTGCACAAACCAAAAAAAAAAGCATCCGTTGACAGGACAAAGTGTAGAACCAGTTGTCATGATTGAGGTCCATTCGTACCCCATTGAGTCCAGATTAAAAAATAAAAGAATGTTTCTTACAGCACATGAACACACTACAACACAATAACTATAAAATCACACAGGAGCCTGCTGCAGGATTTTGAGGTAACAGATTGAGTAATGAAACACAAAAGTAATTCTCACCTTCAATAGAAGTGTGAGCATGGAGAATTTTATTTTAAATATGAGCTTTAAAATGTAGCATTTTGGTGTACTCCGAGAAGAAAATTAAGTGATAAGACATTTACTTTAAACAACAAAACTAATTTATTATTCAGTTATTAATCAGTATTTCAGCTCTATTAATATTAACCTTTATTTAGACAAAATCCATTGAGACAGAGGTCTCATTTTCAAAAGTTCTAGTCATATAAAAACAAAGATAGCAAGAGTAGCGAGAACCATCGCCTATACAAAATAAAGTGATTATTTTTCATTGAACCCTGTTACTGTATGGCTTAATATTAATGGACTTCCACTGTTACTGTAAAGCTGTGGCCTATCTTATATTTGCAATTAATATGCATTCAATCCAGTTCAATTATTTAAATTCAAATGATAATCTACTCTGGCTGAGGTAGCTTATCAAGAGTAAAATAATAGCTGTGATTTAACTGCAAGCTTCCAATCTATACACATCTCTGCATTAGCAACCTGCTGAAATGAAGGTACAGGCACCTTAACACTCTCTCATTACTTCAGGGCCCTTGGGAGCAACTTGGGACTGTTACACTGGCTGTGGTCATTACAGTGAACACCTTCTGTCTGGCAGTGTGATGAGAGGGCATGGGAGCCCTTGTTGCTGTAGTTTATCTCCTTGGAGCAGAGGCTGCATTTAGCATACCCTGCCGTATCAATATATTTAAAGTAATGTGACAGCAGGAAGCTGTACTGCTCTCCCTTCACGTCTGTTTAGACCTCCACCTTTATCCAGGCCCAGCTCCACTCACATCTCAGCACGGTGCCAAGCTGCGCAACACAAACTCTTTGATCACATCATCTTATCAGTATTTGGGCCTCATGTTTCGTGGTCATAAAAGTTACTATGACCACGAAATTGCCTCATTCTACTTTGAGTTAAAAAAAACAACCTGCAACCAGATGTGCCGGTGTACCAGTTTAACGTTAACGAGTAACCGGAACACGGGGGGGGCTGCATGTTTCATCACGGTAAAGTTTTTTCACGTTACGTTTTTTCCTCCTAAATCGCGATAATGACAAACATTAACAGCCGACAAAGTTTTGCATGCAGTGGACGTTATAATTAACCCCGCAAGTCGGAACTGTAACGGAACATAACGTAACTTAAACTTTAACGCCAACACAATCCACTAACGTTAGTTGTAGATGTAGACATCTTAACGCTGATTGGCCAAGACGTTTCACGTGGATGACATATTTTGATTCAAAACGGTGACTTTCGCCGAAAAGCGACAAGTTTGCAGGTATGACACTGGACCCTTTTAAAAAATGTTGCAAATAAATGACTATTGACAATGTTTTGCTAGAGCTAACCGTATGAGATCAGCATGATGTTGATTTTGGGTTATCCTGCGTTTCCTAATTTTGCCTACATCGATATGTATTGATGTCTTAACAGCTAATTTGAATCTCTCAAATCTGATCAGGATATTTTTTCATTCTGTGTGAAAACTATCTCCCAGGACGTTATTATATTCAGGTTTTCTGTGTATGCTGGAGCCCAGTACCTTGATGTCATTGTCGATGCCTCCTGACAGGATCTGATCACTGGTGTCATTGAATGTGGCGGCTAGCACCTGGTAGGTGTTCTGGAAGGTGTGGATCGCCCCTTTCTTACGAATGTCCCACAGCTACAACAGTGACAAACACAAATAGAAAGATAAACAGGAGCGCGATCAGACCAACAACTCAGCTGGAGTATTTGAGAAATATTTTTGACGAGAATCATCATTTTCTAGTGAGTTAAATCTAAAAAAATATTTTATGTCAATTAACTAGGACAAACATTTGAATTAAATATCTACACGGACCAGCTTATTTATTCTTATTTGCAGCTGGATATCTCACCTTGACCGTCCCGTCATCGCTGCCAGTGCAGACGAGCTGGGGCCCTCGGCGAGCCGGGTAGCAGGTGTTAACGAAGGAAGTGTGGCCCTTCAGACGCTTGATCCTCTCGCCTGTTTCACTGTCCCACACACCTACAGTCTTGTCTGTGCTCGCCGAAAACAGCATGCTGAAAAACACATCAGGAAAACACAGTCGGTCAATCCTTTACAAACACATTTATCAACCTGCAAGATTAACACGTGAATTAAGAAGCACGAGTCCGACACTTCTCTTGGCCGTAATCTCAGCCAGCTGAGAACTTGAATAAACAAAAAATGTGAAGTAGAAAACTTTATCACATTGTAGGTGTTTAAGACCGTAGGAACTAAACAACATCAAATTGATATCCAAAAAATGTAACCATGCCTCATCAGTCTCAATTTGTCCTGTTACTTATTCACCCCAATGTCTCAAGTTTATCCTATTAATTTTGTTAACAAAGCTTATTATTTTGAATAAAGTTTTGTGTATCAGGGTAAACCTATGACATGATTCTTCATACCTTCCATCTGTGTTGTAGTGGAGCTCCATCACTGCTCCACTGTGGCCCTTCAGAGTGGCATAATTGTCACAATCTCCATATACATTCCACATCACTGCAGCGAAGAGACAGTGCACAGGTCATCCACAGTAACTGGGAGTTGAATACATTTTACAAAGTTTGTGTGAACTGCATGATTGTCTTTATTTTGTATTTCCTTACATATGAGCCTGTCAAATCCTGAGGAGGCCAGCGTGGCTCCGTTGGGGTGAAACTTGCAGCAGTAGACCTCGCCCTCGTGGCCCGACATCAGCATAATGGGAGCCTGCAGGCTGGAGCTCCGTGGGGGACCCTGTGGGAGACATATTGAGGGTCAAATACAGTGGCTGTCTGACTCTGAGGTTAGGGCCAGATGAATTGATATATAGTCAGCTGTGGAACAGTAACAAGAAGTACTTCTTACAGCATTAGAGCCTAATGGCCCAATATTAGTTTACCAATGGTATGTGGGTATAAGCATGTGAGAATCAAAAAGTTACATAGTAGTAATTATTCAGAAACAGTATCATGTTTTTTTAGCTCTTAAATATCAATGTCAGCCACAAAGATCCAGAAATGGTTGGACTATATTGAGTTGCAGACATCTAACATGGAGCTTAGTATAAATGTGTCACGTAAAAGCTGAAGCCACAGCCTCCAAATAACCATAACATTTCATCAAAAACTCTCCAAAGTAAAGTAAGTTTAACAAAAATAAACCTTTAAAAATGTAGGATTTATTGCAAGAGTATATTAGTATATTCGACTGAATTAGTTTTTTAGCTAGGTGTAACGTTAGCTAGTAAAGTGATGTTTACATTTTGTGTCCCAAAATCTATTTCTATTTTATGATATGCATTGATATCTAAATACTTAAGACCTCCCTAGTCTTAGCTAAACACGGTTGAATGTTAAAAAGACTATTTCCTGCATTTTAAGTTAAATATAACGTTATGCTAGCAACACAGTCCCGTATGTGCACCGTAAAACAACGTCTCCCCAATTAACTAGAGCACTTAAGAACATCTTGGGTAAATGTGTGGTCATTAATGGTGGTCTATGTGTTTTGATAGCATCTAACAAGTTGCTACGAGTACTTTTCTAGTCACCAGGTTATAGTAAATATAGCTACTCTACGTACCATGGCCACGAGTTGTTGAGACTGAGCTGCCGCCACCAGCTCCGTACGGGGCCGCTTCACGGCGGTAGGAACCACCGCCATGTCCGCCACTCTCTTCTTAGGTTCAATCATCCTGATTTAGTCAACAAGAATCAGGAAAATAATGAATTTAATGGTAGAATTTATTTTAAAAAATGATGATGGACGTCTTTCATGGACGAAAGTCGAGCAATGGCGTACAGACGAAGATCAGAAAACTATTTCCGGTGGCTACGAGGCGTGTGATTGGTCGAGGCCTGCAGCGACTGCTCTGATTGGTCTACATGGCTTGTTGTTGAACTAATCTGCACCGGATGTAAAACTAAACCAGCGCTGCTAATACGTAAGGTGACACACTATTATATTTTTTATATTAATATTTGATCGCGCCACATGTATACTTAACGTACTGATCAGTTATCCTGTTGGTGTGTGTGTTTGTTCAGTCAACCAGGTTAGCTAGCTCAAGCCAATGCTTAAATCTAACGTTAGCTAATTTAGCTTAGCTAGCTAACATTAGCCCACAGTGCTACTATTCAAACTAACGCTGCTCTATTGCAGCATATGTAAAGTGAAGTTAGCCTACAAAAGTTGTTACCTAAGGTTCCGTTGCATACATTTCGTTGCATACTCTCTGAACCTCATACTCCTCAACTATATTGTATCCCTGAGAGAACTGAATAGCGACTAGGCGATGAAAATAGCGTTTCTCTGGAAGAGAGGGGACGTTTAATATGTCTCTAATGCAACATTACAAAGAGGGATTTCATTGTGTTAACCACTGGAAAATGTTATATTCTTAAACGTAACTTTAACTATTCTTTGTGTTGTTGAGACAACTCTAAAATATCCAACCAGTTATCTTCATTTACACCACAAAAACAAACTACTCAAAAGACAATTAATAGACAAAATTACAAAATATAACCACAAATTAGCTTTGAGACATTATTATATGTTGTTTTTTCTTTTCTTTTTTTAGCAATTTGGTTCTGGTAACTATCAATAAGAGTAAATCATAATAAAAACAACCATTTTAACCATGTAATGTGTATATGTACACTTTATTTATTTATTTATTTATTTTTGTGTGTGTGTGTGTGGGGGGGGGGGGTTAGCAGTTAATTAATACTACAGTTTATACAATTAAATCAGAAGGAATGGACTACTTAGATGCACTAAATACAGAGTTAAAGACTTTTCTTATAAACATGTTTAAAGATTGTATCCTGTCAAAATGTAAACTGTTCAGAGATTTAAATTGGACACTGATGTTATGTATGTTTTCTGTAACAATCATCTACAGCATTACCTAAAAAAAACAACTTTAAATAAAAAAACTAAAAGAAGGTTCTCTTCTATTTTTATGCTACTACAAATGATAAAATATGTCAATCTTCTAGGTCCAATCATTGATACCTGTGGTGCACTTCCGCTGAGACTATGTCTGACAGTGATGGCCATGCACAAGAGCCGTCTGGACTGGATGGTCTGCCACCAATGCATAGCATTGCCAAGGGAGAGGTGGTCTCTGTTCAGACCTACGGAGCCTTCGTCAGACTGCCAGGATACAAGAAAGAAGGTAGGAAAAAAGTAAATTTATTTCTGTAGAACGTTATTGCAAACATTTTCAAAGATCACAGGGAAAGTCAAACGAATCACAATAATATGAAGAAATAGTGCTGTCAAAGAAGGCAGAAAACACCACAAAATACAGAAAAGTAAGTAGCAGAGAGACAACACTATAAGAACTAGAACATCCCAATCTACAGTTACACAGACAATTATAATAAGACATAAAACAGGAACATGCAGTGGCAGAAAGACGCTAAGTCAACATCTGCATCCACTGCCAGTTGAAACCACTGCGTCAGAGATGGGACTTTGGCCAGAGCCAAAAGCAAATGCAGACTGAGTGCAAATAATGCAGGAACCATAGTGCCTGTGTCAGTGTATGAGAGTGCTGTCTCAGCGAGGTTTAGGAGAAGAGACCGCCAGGCATCTCCTCTACATCATGCAACTAGTGTAGGATTTCAACATTACAACAGAATTCCTTCTCTGTTTGCAAGAAGCGGCTGGATGATTATCAATTCTGCAAAGTAGCCAGCATCCTGTAATCTGTGAGCATGACACAGCATATACCAAATATACAGTGCAAGTCCATATTTTTAATATGTTGACTTATTTTATGTCAGCACAGTTTGAGTTTTGTGACTTCCTAATACAAGTTGTGCAGAAATGGTTTGTGGTTGTGAAGAAGTGGAACAGATTGATGATGGGGGATGTCATCTGTATGATCTATATTAACACCTGGGTTACTTTTTGGATAATGATTTGTCGTGGCACAATTGTCCTTGACCTGCATGTCAACCTGAATAACAGCTGCTCATTTTCACCACTGGAGGGCGAACTGAGCAAAGTTTACTGGGGTTGAAAATCAGCATCTGAGCCACGGTGTTCACAATCAGAGAGAATTCTCTTCTTCTTCTTTTTTTTCTCTTCTTTTGTTGTTTAATGTTACAAAGACAGATGGAAATAATTTACATTAGAACTGTGATGGGAGTTCAGAATGGATGTAATGTGAAAAAACGTATTTGCATGTCTTAATCATTTGAAAGCAATTTCTGCTCAGCATTTTACGTGTTGTTTTTACTTATTTACACTTTTTCCTTCCACATACAGGCCTGGTGCACGTGAGTGAGATGTCAGCCTCACGTATTGAAAGTGCCTCAGAAGTTGTCGATATGGGGGAACAGGTGTGGATTAAAGTCATTGGGAGAGAGGTAACAAAACACACACACACACACACACACACACACACACACACACACACACACACACACACACACACACACACACACACCAACCTGTGTCAGTGAAGTGAGCCGGATGACTGCACCTCTGTTTCCTGTCTCTCAGATGCGAGATGACAAGGTCAAGCTGTCCTTCTCAATGAAAGCTGTCAATCAGGGAACTGGGCAGGACTTGGATCCAAACAATGTCATGGGAGAGTAAGTGCTTCTGGATTTATTTTGTTATACATATACTCTATGTCTGTCTGTGTGTGTGTGTGTGTGTGTGTGTGTGTGTGTGTGTGTGTGTGTGAGATTATTTTCTGTGTGTGATTGCAGGCAGGATGCGAGGCGACGTAGGCAATTTAGAGATCACACAGGCAACAGGATCACACTGGAGGCCGTCCTCAACACAACATGCTCAAAGTGCGGCTGCAAGGGTACGACAACACCACGAACGAAACAAAAGTCACATCTCAAAAGAACAAAATACACAAAGACTGCATTTGTTTCCTACTTATTTCCTTTGACTCTTTTCAGGTCACTTTACAAAGGACTGTTTCTCTGCTCCCGGCTTGCAGTACGCTCTGTTACCTGATGAGGACGCTGAAGAGCCACGGCAGCAACAGCAGCAGACAACCTCAGTTGCACCACAGCAAGAGTCAGCTAAAAAGAAGAAGAAAAAGAAGGTCAGTTAATGTCTCGCATGGCTATTACTTCCCTTTTTTCCAGTCTCATCTTGTGTCTCTCGACTGAGTCATCTGAGGTAAAAGCCAGGTCTCTTCATGGTAATGCGTGTCTGTGGTTGCTTACACTGTGAGATACAAGGCGGCTTCATGAGAACTGTATGATTTGTGCTGATACAATGAAAAACAATTGTTTAGTGAGTGTGTTTTTTTGAGGTATAAAAACTCTACTCTGCTCCCTACACATTTCTGCATTGCCAAGTTCCTTTTTACTGCTGCACAAACACAAATCTTCATCTTGTGTGTTTCCTGCAGGAGAAGAAAATGAAGAAGAAGAGGGAGAGGAAGGAGTCGGAGAGCGGCAGCAGCAGCAGCGGCGAATGCAAAACCAAGAAGAGGCGCCACGAGCACACTCACGATAAAGAGGACAAAAAGAAGAAGAAACATAAGAAACACAGATCACACAAACACAGCTGAGCCACACAACTCAAACACACATCTTAAGTCACACAAACTGCAGCTATCAGACAGACGCGGGGGGTGGGGGGGGGTGAGTAACAACAGACGGAGTGACAGACTTCCAGCTGTGAATCCTTTTAATAATCTCTCCCAACGACAGCTCATTATAGAAACCGTCATTCATTTGAGTGAAGGAAAGTTTTCCTCACTGTCTCGTCATGTTATTTGGAAGCACATTCAGACTTCCTGTCAAGTTTAAAGAATTAAAATATGTCAAGAGGAAAAGTGCTGCTAATGCAAAAATCAGGTGACAAGCCCCACTTGTCCTAAAGTAACCTCAGAGGGAGGAGTTCACACATCATATGTAACCGTTATGGCAACAAGTGGATACCCCTCTTGGAACCCAGATATTGTTTACAGCTATCAGGTTTCATCACGCATTCATTAAAAAGACAATAAAGCTGAATCTTGTGGGGTCTAACATGAAAATCCTTCCAATAAGCCACATAGAGAAAGCTACACACACACACACACACACACACACACACACATAGGAAGTAGTAGAGACATACAGGACGTGTAATGCAGCACAAGTGAGCATGACGGGAAGCTCATGCTGTGATGATATCCTGAGGTTGTCTGCAGCTTATTGTCCGTTTGTGTGTACGTCAACATGTGTGTTTGTGTATCTTTGGCTCCAGGACATTACACACAACCCTCCTTCCTGCATGTCAACTGTTGACTCCATTAAAGGTGTTTTTATTTGTGAACATAAAAATAGTCTCTTGATGTTTTTGTTCTTGGACCTTGAACTCATAATGTTGCAGCTAGAGTAAGTCCACAGGGGACAAACACACACACTCACAAACATCAGAATTTCTCATGTTGGGTCTGGTCCACCCTGGGGTCATTCAACGGTAACGTGTGCCAGAATAGGACTGAGCTGAGGCATTTACACAACAGGTCATGTCCCATTAGGTCAGAGTTGCAAAAAGTTGACAAAGAGGCTTTTTTTTTTTTTTTTTTTTTTTTTTTTGCCCCTGTCAAGTAAGGCGAGATAAAGTGAAGTTGATGAATCAGCATCTTGTTTCTTTTGTGCTGTTTTGACCTCAAAGCTCCCACTTGTAGGATTGTGGATAGATTGTTTCCAGCTGCAGTGACATGTCACTACAACTCTCTCTTGGCAGCGACTACAGTTCATTGGTTAGTGTCCAGACGTTTTCTTACACTCTCCTTTCTCTTGTTTGCACCAGACAAATTTAATATTGTGTTGCGTTGAACATAATTTGAATACAACTGTAACAATCAGTCAACACAAAAAGTTCAAAAGTAGAATCTACTCAACATATTTGTTCAACTTGTGTTACAATCTTTGATTTGGGGGATGTGGAGGGTTCTTTTCACAATCCTTAAATTATGACATTTCTGCTTCTATAAGGGAATAACTAATTTATCTTGTTAATCTTTGTACATTATGTTGATGTGTTTGGAAATGAAAACCTAGACAAGAGAATTGTCAACCTGGTTTATAAAATCACACTTTTTAAATTGATAAAATTGTAATGTATGCTTGGTGATTTGAATGTTTTACTTCCTCAGTGAATTATACCTTCAATTCATTGCCGCCTAAATGTATTAATTTGTTAAACGTCCCTGGTATCCAATCAGAACATGTTAAACATGGAGCAACATATTAATCCTGCACACTCGCATAACGGGAAGAAGGTTCGGCTAAAAGCTCAGGAAAACCATTTTTACTAAAACAACTCCAACACCAAGCAGCTAAATTAGCACACTGCTGAAACATGCTCTCGGTGCATGCGCCTATATTAATGCGATGCTATGTTGCTACTTCATGCTAATGCTAGCCACACAAACCACATGATATTATGAAAACTGAGACTCAATAGATTCCAACGGTTTTGAAGTTTTAAGTCACTCTACGACCAAACTCACTGAACCAGCAGCCGAAGAAGCAATAACCATAAATTGTGTGTTACCTTTTGTTGTTTTGTGATTAAAAGTTGTGCTCCAGGGTATATCAATGCTGCTAATTCCTAAGCTTTACATGCAAAAACCCAGTCTATGTCTCCGTTTAGTGGATGAAACGCGTTACAACATCAATTATACATGCATTGAGCTTGAATACATTCCAAAGTAGTCCACATAGACCAGGCATAGAGATGCATAGAGGTCTGATTTTTTTTTTTTTAAATGAAGCTGAAAAAAATATATGATATATATATAGTGACATCAAAATTATTACCTGACAATATTTCAAATGGCACCGACTGTAACTAAACGTACCCAAATGGCCAATTTGAAGATTCTGCCTTAACATGCCTCTACTAAAACCTCTCCAACTTTGTTCTGGTTCACTTTAGTAGCATCACTCGGTTTTGGGCTGCAACTGCCTCATTCCAAACAGATATTCACTCTAAAAGTGTACTGTTTTAAAATAAATGTTTAACTTATTCTGTGTTTCATCTTAATTTACATAGTAACATATATATACTGATGCTTACACATCTGCAGAAATCTCACAAATGTTACCTTTCTTATGATACCAAGATTATTCATATAGACCTTGTAGTTGCAGAGATATTCTCATTTTGTTTTGGGTGGTGCAGCCAGAGGCCTGCGGGTTTTCAGGGGTTAGGAGGTTAATGGAGTTTGACAAAAAACAAGACATTCTTCAGTCCTTCTATAGCAGCTCTGTGAGGCTGTGCTAAATGCTAATAGTAGCATGTCACTATGCTAAAGTTTACCCTGTCCACCATGTAAACATGCTAACATTTTCTAATTTCCCACCATCCTGGTTTATATGTCAAATAGAATTGTTTGAATATTTATTTTTGATTACCAAACCCACAATCTTTTTCAGATTCAGACAAAAATGTCTTCTCCTTGGATGATCTTCAGTGCATCCTGAACACTGTATCGTTCATTCTAGACAACACTGCAAAATAATAATGAAATGACTTTAAAATAAAACCAACATAGGATAGTTAAATCTTGCTTGTTTGTGTTTTATTTACTGATATGTACATTTTTCTTTCAGAATTTCATTTGACTAATAATGTAATCATTTTTTTTGTTTAAATGTCTTTTGAATTCAACAACAGAATACATTTTAATTAAAAATAATTGAATCAGCTAAATCAACTAAGCAGCTCATTACTATTTTTCTTATTGTGACAAATACGTCACATTGTTTTTAACCCCGATGTGGCATATCTGTCACAACTATAGTTTTATAAGTTTTTACTTTTTAGACATAAATTAGTTTGATAAATATGGTCAGAACAGTTTAGTTGTAATGTAGGACATGATATCAAAGCACTAGAATTGTTAAATGTGTTGAAACTTACCTTTAACAACAAAAACAAGCTTTTTGAAATTAGCTAGTTCTGCCAAATGTGCTGACCAGCCAGGCAGCCATTTTGGAAGTGATGTCATTGGTACACAAATGAATTCACTGTCACATGACCTCACCAGGATGTTCAGTATGTGTCACTTCAAGAGTTAAAATCAAGGATAAAACTGTAGAAGGAACTATCCAGGATATTTAAAGTGTCTGTGACCACTGTGTCACCATGGGTCCTTATGGGGTAAATTTCAACAGTTTTCAACCCATCAAATGGCCTTAAGTACCGTCTCATAGTATTTCATTAGATGGAAAGGCCTTCATGGAAATGTTTGATAGTATTTATAAGCAGTGAAAATACAATGTCTGTGCTGGATCTGTGGCTGCAGGTGTGAATCCATTCAATACATCGTAATACGAGCATTTTCAATGTTACGGTTTGGTCTTTTAACCCTTTATCCATTACTTTTAGCTATGTACATGTAACTTTTCTGCTCTGTTGCTTTTTGTATTTACTTTCTTCCCAAACACAAATCTGTGGATATAGTTAAAGTATATTTTGTATATGATACAAGAAGGCTGTACTCAAATCTCTATCTTTGCATTGTGTCTGGGCCATCCTTTCTTTTCTTCCACTTCAGGGTAACTAACGGAGTCGGAGACAGAATGAGACGTGGATCATCCTGGGCCCTTTCACCCTGCCTCTAGTTGGCAGTCAGTCACTAACACATGACATCAATCTACTGTGGAAGAGAATGATCCAAATTTAGAAAGCACACCTACATGCTTTTACTAAATGTTCCCCTCACCAAGCCAGGGCAAGATACACACTTTGATGTACACACACAGAAGCTGTTGAAGAGCTATAATTAACTGAGTCTGTGTAAAACTTGTTGGGATGGAAACTCTGGACACATTCTTTGGACATACTTGAATTTGTACTGTGAATACTGAACTCTTTAGCCCTGTTGTTTTCTTTGAGACAGATAGCTTGGACTGGAGTACTTTAAGGCCTTCCACACTCAGAAAGTTCAGCTCTGAATTCCCGACTCTTAGCTTCGGCATGCAGCCTTGGGCTGAAGCTCCCTGACTGAAACTTTACATTATCATCTACTGATCTTGAATAAATAACACTTTATTAATAATAATTATAGAATAAATGAGTATAATGTAAAATGTTCTAGGTTATGTGCTACTTTCGATCCCAGTTGAGCAAACTTCCTGCACCTGGACCTACCAACTGCCTGGTAGTGACACTCAATACCGCAAGAAAAAAATCATTTTACATAGTTTTACCAGTTGGTTCAACAGTGTAGACACTTTTATTTTTTTCAGGCCTCAGTAGGCAAGCTTTCAAATTCAAACACTTTTCATCTTTATCATAGGCACCGTGCATAACACATTTTCAAAAAAACAACAATGCTGGACTGGATTTTTAGAGAAAAAAACCCCCCCAACAACAAATCATTGGAATTTATTCAGTGTCTCTTACAGAAGGAGGAACAACAGCACAAAGAAAAGGGAGGTCACAGTCATCAGTAAAGTTAATACTGAGCGTACAGTATGAAACTACATTGAGGGGAATCTGCAGTAGCCATTCAAAGGGTTTGCTTGGCAAGGTGGTGTTAAGGAGTTTGGGGGTGCAGGGCTTCAGATGATGCTGGACGGAGGGTTCACTCTGCTTTCACGTAGTGACGTGTGGAAACGACGTCGTCCATCGTAAGTGTCTGTGATGGAGAGAGGAAGGCAGTTAATATACAAGTTGAAACACACATATTGTACAGTGTAACCATTGTGTGAGAACACTGACCAGTGTGAGGGCGTTTCCGTTGACGCTCCTGACCAGACTGGTCTCTTTGCCGTCCCACTTCTGTACGTGCACCAACTTCCCATCGTCTACTGTTACAAGGGACTGCAGACAAACAGAGGGAGCTTATTACACCCAAGTGTGCATACAAAATCATATTAATCATGAATGAATGTTTGGTCCACTGAATGTAACTAAGTTCATTTATTTATATACGATTTTGACAATTTTTTGACAATTTTCTTTGCTTGAGTGTTTCACTGCAAATGCTGAATTTTTTAACTTCACTATATTTAATTGACAGCTATATCTTGCCTAACTGCAGATTGCATTTTCACATGCAAAACCTGTTATGGTCTTATAAAATATTGTCGATGGCTTCATATTATACTACTAAACACTATATAAAGTAGTTCAAAATAGCTCCGCATAGACCAGCTACAACAACAAAAAATACTACTTATTGAGCTAATACATTTAACATAATAACTTTCAATTTATACAACCATAAATTATGTTTTATCTTTGCTGTTCAGTGATCGTATGTTGTGTTCGAGGACATGACACCTAGCAAAATGTCTTCTTAAAGCTATTTTTACTGTTTTTTTCTGCCTATTTTGTGTCTTAAGAGTTCTTCTGAATCAGACTGAGAAGTTATTTGAATCAGAATGAGCCACACATACGGTTGTTTCCAGTCTGTAGCTTATCTCAGACAAGCAAAGCTTTATCTGCTCTCTTTCTCTTCTCTGCACAAATAGTTAAAACATGGCAGGCTTTCCATCCCTCTGGCGCTTTAAACTCTATTCCTCTGTACCTGTACACCACAGTTAAGTCCCATCTACCCTGTAAATTAGAATAAAGTATGGCTGCTGAACATTAGGTCTCATTTCATAGTTGTAAGTTAAGACCAGTACATGTTCTCTTCACCTCTCACCCCTGACCCATATCCTGCTGTTCACATTCAAAGCCATCAATCATACCCATGACTGTAATAATCACTGTCGTAGACGTGAGCATTTTTAGATGTTTTAGCCACTTAAATATTCTTCATCAAAGATCACACCTCTCACCTTAACTTTCCTGTCGTCAGCGGTGGTCTCGTCAAACTCCTCACCCAGCTTGAAGGAGACCTCTGTGTTCTTGAGGGAGCTTTGGGTCTTCACCGTCACCTTGTCACCATCCACTGAGATGATGGTGGTGGGCTTGGTCATGTTTCCCACCTGACGTGTAGCAAAGCCCACACCTGTAGAAAACACACGGGTAATATAATGTTTTGGGGACAGACATAGTATAGAAGACATTGTTGCCTTGATGCATACATAAAAAAAAAAAAGGTAAAGCTCAACCAATGAACAGATCAAACAAACTAACAATGTTTTGACCTGTCAAATGAATACTTTCTATTAATATATAAGGTAAATGTCTCCATAATTATTACTAGCAGAGTGAGAATATTAAGGACCATATTATATTTGTTTAAAAAGTAGCCATGCACATGTCCTTTGGGTCTCCTTCAGCCCGACACACTCTCTAATCTCTATTTGTCTGCTGTCCAAATTTGCAGCATGTTCTTCAAACACGGCATGGTCCCGCTGACCTGAATGCCTGTCTGGACATGTGTGTGTGCGCAAATGTTTACTGGCTTTTAGGGGGTGTGTGTGTGAGAGAGTTCATTGCATTGAGTAATAGTGACACACCCTTATCTACTAAAGGCTGACGTTTCGGTTCATATGCAAGCGCTAAAGCAGCTACTTTCCCACAATCAATACAAAAAGTCACTTTGTGTGTGTGTGTGTGTGTGTGTGTGTGTGTGTGTGTGTGTGTGTGTGTGTGTGTATAGACGCTTCATTGATCAAGAGGATTGGGGTTAGAGGTTGAAGGGGCTCTATGGTGACCGAGCAGACAGGTCAGTCTGCTCTCACACACAACCTCACAAAGTCAAACAGTTTAGGGTCATTCTTCAGGGTTGTAAAAGTCCAAGCACCTGCCCCCATCATACACACGCACACACACTAAACTATGTGTGTGTGTGTGTGTGTGTGTGTGTGTGTGTGTGTGTGTGTGTGTGTGTGTGTGATATTTGAAGCCCAGCTACATTGTCGCTCCTCTGCATCGGGAACATCTTAATATTCAACTCCTCCCATGGCCTCAAACAATGAACAGCCTTCAGCGGAGGTCACCCACATTATGCTCAAGTGTGTGAATGCCAGTTTGTTGCCATTCAGAGTTTCTCACAGAGGAGTGTTTTTTCTCCACTATGAAAAAAAAGCCCCTCCCTCATTCCCAGTACTTATACCATGCGGTCAGCCACTCTCTTGTTTTTCCTCCCCCTCTGGTTCCCATCCTCTCCTGTTTTCTCTCTCCCTCTCTTCTCTTTCCACTCTTGTTCCTCATCTATTTTCTCCATCTTGGTTCCTCCCTTATTTACCCCTCCATTGTCTCCCTTCGTCTTCTTTGCTTTTCCCACAGCAAAGCATTAACATCTGCTTAAACAGGTTAAACACAAACACACCCTTAACGCATTCATCTTTCCTCAGCCCTCATTTCCACATGTGCTCACATGCAGCACCACATCCTCTCCTTGCTTCTCACACATGCGCACACGCTCGCATGATCATACGAAAACTCACCCAGCTTCTTCATGTACTCATCAAATTTCACGCTCTCCTTGAGGTTCCATATGCCACTGAAAGCGTTGACCTTTTCTGCAGCCATGTTGAAGAATGAGGGTGTGCGCGCGTGTGGGTGAGTGCGAGAGAGAAAGGGTGTGTGAGGCGGCGAAACGAGGGAGCCAGAGAATGAGAGGAGAGGTAGAGAGCGCAGTCAGCACCACAAGCTGTGCTGCAATCCTACTGGCTGGATTTATACCGGCTGTTCATGATGTCACCACGCTGTGCAGAGAGCGCAGGGGGAGGAGGGAGTTGCGGGGGATGGAGACAAAGAGAGAAAGAGAATGAGTGTGTGATATTCTTGTTTTTGCTAAAATGGCTACCTTGCAAATAATGTATACTTGAATGTGAATTATGTAACTGACTATATAGTACTTATAGCAGAGTGTAGTATTCTCCTACATTCCAAATGATCTGCATTGTAAATGTTGTACAACATGCCCGTGGCAACACTGTACATATTTATGGACAAGCCAACAAAGACAATTGACATTTTTTAACATCTGAGGAAGTGTAAGAGAGGGAGGATCAGTGAGAGCAACAGGGCCACCATAAAAACACCCAAGCTCAAGAGAATAAAAGGTGGTGTCTAGAGAGGGGGAGGATGAGGAGGAGGAGGAGGAGGAGGAGGGGGGGTTGATGAACAAGCCCGAAAAACAGATTTAGCCTGAGGGGAGGAGGGTGATTGGTTTTTTTTGGAGGGGGGTTTAAGATTGAAAAGAATATCATGACAGTCCTCACTGCCCCCTCTTCATGCTTCACTACTTTTCTCCTCTGTGGCTCCTCCTCCTCAGGTTTACCACCTGCTTTTGTTCGTGTTTGCCTTTTACTGACCTCTGTCTGGCCCGCCAGAGCACAGTGGGTGACAAGCACTGTGTGTGTGTGTGTGTGTGTGTGTGTGTGTGTGTGTGTGTGTGTGTGTGTGTGTGTGTGTGTGTGTGTGTATGTGTGTGTGTGTGTGTAAACACAAACTTCCACGTGATGGCAGAGTGAGCCATAGTCAGGAGTGTCAAGATAAAGGTGTTGGAAGGTTGGTTCATTACTACAGTGCCTATTTTAACAAACACACACACACACACACACACACACACACACACACACACACACACACACACACAGTTGTGTTTTCAAGGGTTTTGGGGACTTTACACTACATTTACCACCCTACCAGCTTAATCCTAACCCTAACCTAAAGTTAAAGCTAAACCTAAATCTAACCTTACCCAGCGATAAACCAAGTCTTCACCCTAAAGTGTAATGATTGACGTTATGGGGACGTCCCCATTTTGTTCCTAAAAGAAATGTCCACGATGTGACTGTGAAATCAGAATGATGTCCTCACAAGATGAATAAAACACACACGCAGACAAATACAACTTTTTTGTTGTGTAGGATGACATTGTACTGAGTTACATTGATTTCTTTACCTAAAAACCAAAAAGACTAAATCTGGTGAGTTCTATAATTTGTATAAGTTATTAACAAATCCCATGAAAATACCAAAACTAACAATGGATTTATTTCAAATAAATGTCATTTGTGTAGCTTATTCCTCTGTGCCATATAAATGTATAATATCAAATATTTAATATCAAATGAGCCCATCCAGGTGCAGAAAACACTCCGGTTTGATTGACATTATTACTTTTTAAAAACGTATTATTACTCTATATAAGGACCCTCATTGGGATATTGCATTCCCCAGGAAGTACGACTTTTACTTTTCTTGCAGAGATTAGAAGATTGATACTACTCTCATGTCTGTACCGTAAATATGAAGCCACAGCCAGCAGCATAAAGACTTGGAAGAGAAGGATACGTCAAACTATTCCTTTAAAACTAATTCTAAAGCCCTAAAGTCAAGCCCCATCAAAAAGAGCCTTTTGAATAAGAGAGGACAGGCAAACACAGCCAGAGATTTCCTCACTACCAAGGGTTAAATTCCAATCAGTCCTTACGCACACACACACACACACACACACACACACACACACACACACACACACACACACACAAACACACACAGCATTGATTGAAGTACAAATGTCAACTTATCGGTCCATGTCTCTGATGAAATCCCCCCATCTGCAAATGGTCAGATGATCTGGAAATTGTGTAATAACAGACACACATTGAAACTAACACCCTGTCCCACCACACACACACAGACACACACACACACACACACACACACACACACACTTTCTTTGAAAAAGCAGGGATTGAGGGAAAAATAAGTCAATAGGGAATACTGTTACACTACATCCCACAGTTTCACACACCCTGTCCCACTGCCCTTTTCCTCCAGTTGCCTCCCTTCTCTCTTGTCTATTGGCATATCTAAACTGACACATGTGTGTGTGACAAATCTGTGGCGTGCATGTGTCTGACATTTGACATAAACAGGTGTGAGAGAGACAAGGAGAGAGAGGGGGGGAAAGGGAGAGAGAGGAGGTGAAAGGTCGAAATTTTTTAGCTCCGGCCTAAAATACGTTCACATGGCTATCAGTGGGCGTGCAAGTGAGTTTGAACATGTGTGTGTTTGATCTTACGCAATCCTATGATGAAGGGTTCTAGGAGGCCTCTGTGGTCATAACTAACATTGAGTTGGATTTTTAGTCCCTGAAGTTTACGTCAGGAGATTACTAAAGGCTTCTAACACATGCATGGTGAAAGCTTTAGCTCGGCTGGATATAACCATGCACTCTAATGCTAAATAAGCTCTATCCATCACATGAGTGATGATCACATTTGTATTAGCAATCACATTAGCAGCATCTTTATCCTGTTTGTGCAGAATCTTCTATTGATTACACTTGTCTGATCAATCTTGTCTAACATGACCAATCAATCAGGCTAGACTGCTGTTGAGGTTGTTGACACCCTACTGTCCAGAGATACCCTGCATTGCTTGTGTTTGCCCTTAACACACACTACTCTATCCAAGCAGGCATCTGTGAGAGTATCTGAGTGTGTGTGACTAAACTATACATTGAGCTGACGTCAGCAGAAAGCTGTTCTAGGCCTGGAACAGGGTTAAATCCTCCACCAGCTAAAGGAAGAGTTGGAGCGCCATAAACCGAGGAATGTTGATGCTTCTTCCAGCTTTTTTCGCAGCTTTCCTGTGCATCTGTGTGTGACTGTGAGAATAATATAACTAGAAAAACATCTGGACATGTCACTCCCTTCTCTAACACACACTTATTTGTTCAATTAGTCGTTCTAGCCTCTCCCTGAGCTTCTCTGGCTGCAACCATTTTCACTCCCTTGTCCAACAGAGCTTAAGTGACAAGTTAAAAAAAGGTAATTACATGAATGTATCAGCAAAAGTCTGAATTAGAATTAAAAAGTGATGGATGATGGGCCATTCTGCAAATATAAGTACTTTTACTTTTGGTGATGTGATGCTGGTACTTACCAACAAGGGGGATTTACGACATGTTAACCCTTGTGCCTCATAAGAAATGGTATACCGTTTATTGTGGTTGCAGTTGTTCGTTGACACGCACACACCGAACAACTGCAGTGTGGAGTTTATGTACGTGTGTGTTTTGTGTTACCTCACAGATGGGCCTGAGATTGCATTCCTTGACTTCTTCTGTAAATCCTATGGTGAGCCAGCAACAAGTAAAAAAAAAAGTAAAAAACAAACAGATAGATTTATTCAAGTACGCCACATTTACTCAGATTCCCTTCCCTCTTTTTTGGAATGTCTATGGTGTACATAAAGTTGTCAGGATCAAACCTTTATCATAATACTGCATGCCACTAAGGAATTTTACAACATAATCTCAGAATATAAACCAACTGTAATAAAAAGATAAATTGACTTATGTTTATAGGTGGGTACTTCTTCCAGTGAATCCCTTTCCCCGGCCTTAAAGCGACTGCTCTCTGGCTGCTGGGACTCACAGGAGGAACACTTGCCTCCTCTGCTGGTCAGACACTAGTAGTGCATTATTAGCATATTGCCTCCAGTAGTACAGGACCCTGACAGATCTGGCAGTTCTGGGCAAGATATTGCAACCTTGAAATTACCTCCACTCATAAAATTTTAACTAAAATATTATTTAGACAGAGAAACATTAGTGCTGTAAAATTACAAAATGACGCTGTCGTAGTCAAGTCAGTAGACCTTAGTTGCATGTCATCACCATTCTCTCTCCCCTTGTTTTCTCTCCTCTAAAATAAAGATGTAGTAAATGCCCCAGAATACTTAAAGAACACCTCAAGCTATAAGGGGAAAATAAATGAAGGTTATGGATTGACACTATTCAGCACCTGTACTTTTGAGACAGCAAAAGTGAGTCCAGGATAAGAAGCCGGAATAAGAGTTGTTGCTTCCTGATCCAATATTAACAGTATCCTTGGAGACAGAGCCGTGGGGGGGCAGTGCATTGAAAAATCAACCGGACACTGTGTGTGTGTGTGTGTGTGTGTGTGTGTGTGTGTGTGTGTGTGTGAGGCAGAGTATTGGATTCCATCAGAGAAACTATGGTAACTGCCCCTATGACTGGCAGTTCCTCTCCCCCCTCTGTCAGTGTGATTTTACACCATAACCTTCTTCCAGTCATTGGGATACAAAAGGTTTTGTCTGATACTTGTTTTTTTTTATCCTTCACTAACTCTCCAGATGACACAGAAACACGTTTTAAAAAGGAGAGTATTTACAAATGAGGACATAGCAATGAAGTTGTGTCCTCGCTGTTTCTATAAATTTGGAGGTTGTGAGGAGTTTACTTTATAAAATGCACATTAATAATAGGCTTTGTTATGGGTTTGTAAGGCTCTTTTTCAGTAATTTGGGACATTTGTACTTCCAGATACTTTAGATATGTCACTATTAGATAGTTACAGTAGAGAGCTGAAAAGATATGAAGAGAGAGAGGGATGAGTGGTTACATGGTCAGCAAAGCCTTCAAACCCCTAGGCTAGTAGTTACCAAGCTTTTAGGCTTGTGACCACTTAAAATGAAGCAATGATTACTTGCGAGTCCTTGTCAATGGTTGCAGGTTGTATATGTTCACCAGTTATTAGAATAAGCTAAATCCTGAGGATCTGGAGGGGTCCTGACCCACAGGTTGGGAACCACGGTGCTCCTTCAGGCTTGCTATCATTGTGGTTCTGCTTTGTAGTTTTAGATCTAAATTTGACTGTTTTAGGTTAAATAAACAAAGCAATTATGAATATATTAAATTAAATTATGACAATTGATTTAGCATTTATATAAACCTAACAAAGTGCTGGTGTGTTTGAAGCAGCCCTTAAAGCCCAACATCACTTGGAAAGCGAGAAAATATAATTGAAGAGTTAAATTAATTTTACAAAACGTTTTTGCTGCTGGTGATCGTGGTTGGGGGGGAATTAGCTAATTTGGTCTCATCACAGTACAAAAAAGTGCAGTTCCGGTCAGAACGTTCAAAATAAAACCTCTTGAATGAACTTTGCTTACAAGCCTAAAGTACACTGATAAGAAAACACAGTCGCTTTAATAAGATTCTAAAATAGATTAAAAAAAACACGTGTTTATTTTAAAAGTATGCTGCTCTTAGATAAGCAACTCACAGACCAATATTCATGTTATTCCAAAATGTTTTAATTTGGCACAATCGCTCCACTTCTGGTATCTCTCTTTTACTAGCCGTTTAACTTGACGTGTATCCATGGTGACCACAGTGGCTACACCAGGTCCGGTCCTCTCACAGCGCATCCTGTTACCTTTACTGTTACCACCCTGTTGCCAGAAGATAACAGCAGCGACTCATGGAGAAATAAAAGAGAACAAAATAAACTTGTTTTACCTCATGTGTTGTTTTGGAGAGTCATGACGCCCTCACAGAGAACAAGATATGGAGGTGAAGCGGCACGCGACACTAAATGGAGAATGGCACGTGAGTCGATGGCCTGATTGAATGGATTCTATTACAGTTAAAATAATTGAAAACTTTATTGATTGTTACAGTCAAGACTTTATATTACAAATAATATGTTTTTAAACGGTAATGACTAAATTGTCTGTGCAACAACACGACTAACGTTTTTTTGAAGATTCTAAAGATTGTGACTCCATCTGAGCTGTGAAAAATGTTAAATATTAGGAGTTATGTGACTTGTTCTAAATATAAGGACACACACACACACACACACACACACACACACACACACACACACACACACACACACACACACACACAAACAAACACAAACACACACAACCCTCTGAGGTCCCAGGACCACCAAGAAAAGGCTGATTCAGTCTTTCTTAACTGAATCAGCCTTTTCTTTATGAGATAAGCTTACGGACATGGAGTTTTTTTTGTGTCCACTGTGAAAAGCTCATATTGTTAAGTGTGTGTTTGACGGTGTGGTGTTGCTCACTCTCTGGGGGCCAGTGTTGTCTTATTAAAAGGAGGGCACTGGTCATCATGTTAGAGGTTTATGGTGTTGTATTTCTGTCTGTTGTTCTGCATCTGGAAACAGACCAAAAACAAAACAAACCCCACTGACTGGACGGAAAACATCTCTGTGTCTCCCTCAGTGCCAGAAAGTGAAACGTCAAAGATGCTGCATGTCTCCGATGCTTCATTAATCATGCAGATTCAGATGAGCCCTAACCAGGTCAAGCAAGCTTTTGTTAAGTTGGTTTGCATGACTTCAGGAAGCCTAAATTATTCAGCCATTGGAGCAAGGTGCTTGAAGAATCTCAAATGGCCTCTTGCACTCCATGTGATGGAAAACACTCAAATCTGATCAGCCGGATTTGTTTTCTCTCACACACACACACACACACACACACACACACACACACACACACACACATATACACACACACACACACACACACACACACACACACACACACACACACACACACACACACACACAGGATGAGGAGCTGGTGTTGTGTTACTCTTGAGTTTTTCTTTGAATACAAGTCTAAAAGAAACAATGTGATGACATCAGTGTTATTAATTACACTTTCAATAATCCAACTCTTGCTGTCTGTTTGTGCTTCCACCCGTTCCCTCTTTTTTTCTTCCTGCTTCAGCTCCTCCGGTCCCGTTGTTAAAGCGTGCTGGCGGGGCATCACAGCCATGGCCCATTCACCCCCACCCTATGCGACAGGTCCAAAGATCCCACTTCCCTCCTCCTCCTCCTCAGCTCCCTCTCTTCCACACCCGCCATGCAGAAGAGAGCGCAGAGAGGCCCCATCTGGTCACCATCATCCGCCCCTGTGGGCAAAGTACACTACGCAAGGTGAACTCAATATTTACCATTCAAGGCGCAATTCATGGCGGGTTTATAGGTTGTCACTAATGGCTTTATCAATGGTCAATAAATCTTTTCCTAATAGATTAATTATAAAGTGTTGATAAGACCAATGTTTGGATTGAGAGGTTGTGAGTGTTTATCCTTTCTCTTAGGTTATATTGCAGTCATATGGAACACATTGATAAGTCTTTCAGTTGCTGATAAGCCATCAAGCCTGCAGATATAAATATGAATAAGCCGCTGATTAGCACTGTTGCCTCACAGCCAGGGGAGCTTGTGTTCGATTCCCAGGCTAGATGGGTCTTCTGTGTGGAGTTTGCATGATCTCCCCGTGTCAGCGTGGGTTCTCTCCAGGTTCTCCGACTTTCTCCCAGAACACACTTGCAGCATAGGTGAATTGAAGACTCTAAAGCCCGTATATGTGGATCTGGGCGTGAATGGTTGTCTGCCATTAAGTGCCCTGTAGGGCGACCTGTCAGCTGGGACATTGGGAGACCATGGACAGGATAAGTGGTTAAAGATAATGAATGGATGTATGTTAATTTATGGATTTTGGTGTAGGTGCTTTGCAGTATGGCAGTCCATTTTGCTGAAAAGACAAATGATCCATAACCATGCAAAGGGACAACCCAAATGTTATTCTCATTAACAGGTCATAACACATCATGGGAAAGGATTTAATAATTTAACTGGAATATTGTCTCTCTGTTTTCAAGGTAACCGTTCTGTTGAACCGAAGAGGTGTGGTGTCCTTCGAGCAACTGCTATTGGATATCTCTGAGGCGTTGGGGTTTCCTCGCTGGCACGGAGCCAGAGTCACACGCTTGTACACGACCCACGCGCGAGAGGTGAGGCTCAACCACACTCTCATTAACCCTGAGGCAAGAATACACTGATGGGCCACTATTAACTCCTCCCATATATGTGTACCTGGCCCCCAGGTTTGCTGTGATGTGCTTGGACACTAGATCGACACTGGATTTTGACAAGGACCCTTTTCATGACAGGGCCTCATGATAAAGCAGCACACATCTTAAGACGCTTTTCATATCAGTTGCTCCCATAGAATTTGGTATTCAAAACAGCTCAAACAAGTTGACACACTGCACACCTGGTGTTATGGGGCCCCAGGGCATTGTCCTTCTTTGTCCCGCTTTGCCCATACACCTAATGCACTGATCCTCAGTTAACACCCATCTATTGAGCAAGTCAGGGGCCTTATGATATTGTCATGAGGTCCAGAGGTGGTCCCCTTGCCTGTCTTAAATTGTCCCTTTTTCTATATTTTTTCATAGGTGAAAAGTGTATGTGATTTCTTTCGAGGCGAGGTGGCCTTCCTGGCTCTGGGGAAGGCTCGTCCAGAGCTGAGCGATGTGCAGGAGGCTCTGGAGGAGCTGTTTCCAGAACATTCCCATTACCGGGCGGATGCACTACAGGCCTGGGAGAAAAGACTTCGTCCAGCGCCAGATAAAGCAGCTAAGGCTGACAGTGGATACAGTGAGGGGACAGACAGTAGCAAGACACACACTCACCAAGAGACTCACCAGGACACAAACACACATGTCAAGAATCATGCTAATAGTCACACAAGTACTCAGCCGCCGCACTATGTAGACACACACCAGCCGGAAAACTACAAGTCAGATGTAAGGAAGTGTCATAAAAAGAATTTGTGCAGAAAACCTGCTCACCTGCCCAACCACCTGCAGAGACTGCGTGTGAGGGGCGGGGTCAGAGAGCGACAGCCTTCTGTCATTGGTCCATTTAAACATGAGGAAACTCTTAGAGAAGCAGACATACCCTCTCCTACACTGTGTGAAGACTGCTTAGCAAGGAGAGTTAAACATCAGGTACCAGAGCGGCTCAATCCACTGTCAGGGAGGGTCCCACTTCCCCCTGTGTCAAGGAAGCAAAAAGGAAGTTCATATACAGAACAGGAAGTGAGAAATCGTGAGAAATCGTACATTCACATCAACCCTCCACCTCCTCAGCCAATCAGCAGACATGAGGATAAGAGTGTTGTTCAATTCATTTCAAATCCACTTCCAAATGTGGGTGAGGTACACAAGGCCATTCAGCAGAGGACGACCTCTGACCTTCCCTCAGGTGGCAGTGATGTCACCCTGGCAGATATCGAGCGTTTCTATGAAATAGGACACGTGGTTGGAGATGGAAACTTTGCGGTAGTGCGAGAGTGTCGCCAACGTGACAGTGGACAAACTCTCGCCGTGAAAATCGTTGAACGCTCCAAGCTGATTGGTCGAGAGCACATGATGCAGAATGAGCTGAGCCTCCTGGGTAGCCTCTGTCACCCACGCATAGTGCAGCTGTTTGCGCACCACCACACACATACTCACTCCTACCTGGTGATGGAGCTGGTGAGCGGGGGGGATCTGTTTGAGGCCATCAGTGAGAGGGGGAAGTTTCCGGAGGCAGAGTCAGGACTGATGGTGTCAGACGTGAGCGAAGCGCTGAACTACATCCACTGCAAAAGTATTGTCCACCGAGACCTCAAACCAGAAAACCTGCTGGTGAGTGTGGTTTGAGAATGTGCATTTGTATGTGATTATTGTGATCATTATTGTATCTTTAATAATTATTCAGTCAGCATACTTTTTGTTTGCATTGACTTCCTTTTTTTATTTTGCCACAAAGGGGTGCCAGAGATATAATTTTATACACTAGTGCAATGCCCGTTGAAAATGCTGGCCTGTGGTGTTGCTGCTTGCAGCTTTCTCAAAAAACCACACATACAAAGAACTTCACACTCAACACTGTGCTTCCTTGAGTCCTCAGCAATACACCTGCCATGACATTAGTTGCATTACTCACCCAACATCAGAAACACCAGTGAAATACAGTCTGGTTCAAGGGAAACACTAGGGGCAGACTTGCACTATTACCCTAACAGCTACAGATGTATTATGGTGTTTAGATATGAAAAATATTGAAATAAGACTCTGAAGCTCCACCCTCACTGTTGAACAGCACCATTTGCTTGTTTACGTGTCACCTGTCTAAATTGCACCAAATTCAACAAAAGCACTCTCTTGGGTCCTCAGCAATACATCCACCAAGTGGGAAGTTGATTGTATGAGCTGTTCTCAAGAGAGGCAAAGGACACACAGATACAGTTAAATAGTGGCTTTAATATTTAGAAAGCTAAATTATTAATTACAAATTTCTTTGTCTTATAATATTCAAATTGGACTTTAAAGAAAGACCACCCATATTGTTATCTATTAGACCAGCAAATCCAAGCAAGCATGCGGTTCCCCCTGGAGACAATTGAATTTTAAAAACATAGTCTCAACGCCTCCATGCTTGACTCTGTTTCTGTCCGTCTTGTTTTTCTTGTTCTCTCTCAGATAGAGCATGTGGCTGCTGGCATATGTAGGCTGAAGTTGGGAGACTTTGGTCTTGCCATGGTTGTGACTGAACCAGTCTTCACCATATGTGGCACACCCACATATGTAGCTCCAGAGATTCTCTGTGAGACAGGTTAGTGCTCTTTGTTGCATAAATCACTGCTTTACATTCCTTTTTACTTTACTGTGTTTCTTATTTCGAAACTCTTCCTAACATTTACTTTGCTCATTTTCCAATCTAAATTTTAATAATAACTGTGGTTTGACCCAACAGGTTATGGTGTTGTGGTGGATGTATGGGCTCTGGGTATTATTCTCTATATCCTGCTGTGTGGATTTCCCCCATTTCGCAGTCGGGATCGGGACCAGGAAGAGCTGTTCAAGCTAATAAAACAGGGACAACTCCACTTCTTGTCCCCCTACTGGGACTCCATCTCAGAAGGTGAGAAGTACAGAACTATAAAGTGTGCTTTCATAAATGCCTATACATACAAACACAAACAAACAATCCATGTCTTATTGTGTGTGTGTGTTTGTGAGCAGAAGCCAGAGGCCTTGTCAGAGCTCTGCTTCAGCCAGATCCTACAGTGAGGCTGACAGCAGAGCAGACCTCGCTGCATCCCTGGGTGAAGGCTATGGCTTCAACTTGCAGGCAGAGGGCGCTCACAGACAAAACTCAGAGGGACACAGCAGCTACTGGAGCAGAACCAGACAAGTCCAGGCTAGTCCAGAGACTTGCTCAGACCAATGCAGCCAAAACAGTGCCAGACGAAACACCGGGACAAACCGGCGGCGAGGTAGAGGTCACACAGAAAGAGTTCAGCGGGCATGATGAGAGTCAAACTGAGAGGAACGCAGAAAGAGGACAAGATGAAGACAATCCACCACGGCAACTGTCAATAGAGACAAATGCAGTTAACACCATATCTCCACAGCTCAAAGTGTACACAGCTTCAGAGGCCAAACCTGGTCAACAGAAGCCAGAGTGCAACTCTACAGACTCTGGTTCACCCAGCAGGCCTGAAATACAGGATCCAGGTCCCACAGACTTGGATTCTGGGAGTGTTCAGCCCGGTGCACCCCCAGCCCAAAGTGAGCTTCCATCCCAGGTTGAGATGCAATCAAAACAAAACAGACAACAGCAATCCCCTCCATATTCAACACCTTCCACCAATACAGCGCAAAGAACCACAGTGGTTCGCTCAATGCAACACCACCCATCCTCTGACCCAGCAGCTTCTTGATCTCACTCTCTCCATCAGCAGAACTTCACATCTCCCCTCCACAACCCTACCACAGCCCACCCAGCCCAATACCGGGAGCCGAACGTTCACACCACCTCCACACATCCACCCACGCAGTCTGGACCTCGCTGTCAATCTCTGGTTTGAACGTGTGATCAGATCAGGGTCATCACCGTCATTGTTCATGAGAATACCAACGATTTCCCGTCAGCCGATCCTTGACTGACCTGCAGATGATCCGATTTCCTCTCTTGGGATTTAATACAAATTGATTTTCACAAATTGATGATGACATGATGTGTAATGATGACCAAGGTAAGAGGATGGGAAGCACTATGTTGAAATGAATTGGGTAGAGTTTAACAAGTACTTCAGTTAGATATGAACATATTTGCTGTTTGTCATTGTTTATAATGTTGTGGTGTATTCATGAAAATACTTTTTTTTGTAGTACATTTCTGAAGTGTTTTTGTTTTGGTTGTTATATTTTTTTTCCTGCAAGCCATGTTTAACTTCGACATGTTACCGTGTCTGCCATTCCTAGTGGTAACTATTTTGGATCGCTTGTGTGACGACAGCGACCCACCCTCCTTGTTTGTACCCCTTCCCCTTTAAGTCAATTCCTAGAAGTCTGTGCTAGGATCTTTAGCTGGCAACATTTATTTACTATATCCTCATAATCCTGTTTAAAGTTTGCCATATTTACTAAACTCTGGAATGCCATCTTTCTGAAAATGTGCTGAGTGTAAGTATTTTGTATTGGTTTTGTTTGGAAACAAACTATTGATTGGAATTTATAATCCTGTTATTGTAAACATGTGATGATTATCAGTTAGTGATTTAGCAATCTGTGGCTATATTTGGACAAATTAAAGTGTGGTAAGATCCAGTGGATAACAGAGCAGTCCAGGACACAGTGTGTGACCACATACTGCTACTGGCTAAGTGTGTGCATAGCTGAGGGTGGTATGGCTCCACTGCCATTCCACACAGACCAAATAAGGCATATCTGTCTGTCCAATGGGAGTGGTTAGTCTTGTCCCTCCCGATTGCAGACAGCTGACTCAAACATCCTGCCACACCTAAACCAAAGGACACACATGCAGTCCCCCATAGTGGACGTAAATGCCCCCCTTCTAGCCCTTGAGGGTGCTAAGCCACATATCTGGGGCACTGAAGAGACGAATAAGCTTCGATCACCTTATTATCACTGCATTATTTATGCTCCTTAACACACACACAATCACATGGCCTCTTAAAACCAGTTGAGCCACTTTGATGGCTTGCTGCCACAGGGCAGCAGGAACAAGGTGTTTTTTTATGAAGTTTTGTCAAAAAGTTTTTGATGTCACAGATTAGTGACGGTGTTATTAAGATGTTATAACGTGTAGATGTGAGTTCATAAACAAACTAAATGACGTGTCCTTTGCTGATGTGTCCTAAAATTGTCGCATATCAGGTTTTGGTCACCGTTCAGTGCCAGCCATATACTCTGACCCGCAGGTGCTCACTACGCATGCGCCTTTAAAAACTCTTTAAATACCCCAAGTCATCTGCCACAATAAAACATTCCGCTGTCAGCCAGTACACCGGCTGTACTGAAGCAGTCACTGGCACATAGAGGCCCTCACAGATAGATATTTAATTTTAAATACGCGGAGGTTACTTCTGGTATTAAGCCACGATCGGGAACCTGAGTAATAACGCATTTGACCCGGAGTCTGTGCAGGGTGAAGTCGGGGGAGACGGACAGGAGAAAACAAAGATGGCTGTGTAGCCAGAGAGACGAGTCAGAACCGTCTCTAGCCGCGGCTTTAATCACACCGACAGCTCCCGTGGGTCCCGTGGACAGTCGGCCGGTACCGGAGCACGGACGTTAGACGAGCAGCCGAGCTGGGCCGCTGGTGTACATCGTTTTAATCCGCTGTCATTGCGAATAACGGCGTCGAGAGCACAACAACAGCTGAGAGACGAGTTGTTTTTGTTCTGGAGAGGACTGCTGTGTTTTTGTCAACGTAGCTAGTCTGCTAGCCTCACTGTAAGTCAACTAGTTAACGTTTAATTAAGTCATAATTACATGTTGCACATGATCTCGTTATTACACAATCATTTGCTTGTTAAAGCTCAAGTGGTGGCATTATTAATAATAATAACAATAAGTTACCGTTAGCCTGCATTCCTGTCTGACAGCCTGCTGCTGTAGCGTTAGCCTAAGCTAACGTTAGCTAGCTGTCAGCTGACCGTTAGCGTGACAGGTTGTAAGCTAGCCCTGAGCTAACCTGCTAATATTTCGGGCTCAGCCTGGTCGCGGCAGGTACATCTCATAGATTTTCTAGACAGTCGTCGCCATGTCTTCACTGGAAGAGAGAGACGTGGGCGGTTTGGCCGCCCCTGGCTCCTCCTCGGCCGGCATGGGGGTCGGGCCCGTGGGGGCAGCGGTGGAGGCTGTGGCTGGGGTCGCAGCCATGCAGGAGGAGGTCGGGATCCGGAGAGAGGAGGTCGGGATCCGGAGAGAAGGGCCCGAGCCTGACCCAGACGAGCCACCCAAGAAGAGGGTGAGGGTGCCCGAGGGAGAGTCAGGAAAGCTGGAGGAGAGACTGTACTCAGTGCTGTGCTGCACCGTGTGCCTAGACTTACCCAAGGCGTCTGTATACCAGGTAAACGAGGTGTCAATCACAAACCTTCCCCTCATAACCCTAAAACCTGCCGTCAAACAACAGCTGGATATACTAGAAACTCCCCATGTGTCCCAACATGCAGACCCCCCAGAGCCAACCTGTTGAATATGTTGGCCAGCTCCATTTATTTTTAGTGATACTAGATACAACACAGGCCCACAAGTCTATATGCTGCAAGCTGAGCCATGAGGCTGAGAGAGCAGACCCACCCAGCTGTGCTGCCTCAAGTTTATAACATTGTACTGTGAAATATCCTCAAATAACCCTCAGCCAAAGCCACATCCCCAAATCCCACATAAAAACTCAACCAAAAACCTAAATTTGAATAATCTTGTGCCCTTCCCTTGAACCTACCCCAACATTCTCCCTAATGACCTCAAAGTGCTCACTTCAACGTCAAGTGAACACATTTATCAATTAATTGTTCAGTTAGTCCTAAACATTTACATGCCCTTCTGCACCATGCAGCACACATGTTTAAACTGTCATTTAACATTTATTAACAATACTGTGTAAACACAAGATTACATTCTTTCTGTACACAATATTAACATAGATACATTAAAACACAGTTCTTTTAGAGAGCCACAACAAGTAAATAACATTAGGCCTGTTAATCGATATCACAGAACTTATTCACAGAGAAGTATACAACTCCAGAATTCACTCCTTTATTAAATACGTATTAAGTTGTAATCTTGCTGTTGTATTTCCAATGTTGCAGCTTTTACTCTATTGTTGGGCGGTTTTAGCCAATTCATTGTTATAACTTCAGTTGAATTATAATAGACTAAGAAAATAGCCTTTGCCAAACATGTTTGATGACATTTACACCAAATTGTGTTTTGATTCAACTATAACATACAATTTTAATAAGTCAGTTTCTTCTTCAGTATTTCCCCCAATTATCTATTTTAAGCAGTCCCAATTCATAGCCTTTAAGCAAACCACATATATCATATACCACAATTATGTTCACATTTCTGTCATTGAATTCGAAAAAAATATTTTTTTCAACCTAGTCCTTTCCAGGTTGCACTAATGAGGCTCCCTGTGCCTCTTCCAGTTAGGCTCCACAGTAATGTTTCTTCACCATTTTCCTCATACACTTCAACACTCAACGTTTTTGTTTTTTGTTTCCCACGACAGTGTACAAACGGACACCTGATGTGTGCAGGCTGTTTTATCCACCTCCTGGCTGATTCTCGCCTCAAGGAGGAACAGGCCACGTGTCCCAACTGCAGGTACACCAAGCTCCCTGTGACATCAGCACTTACTGACTAGTGCACATGGCAATACAAACTAGCTACTCAGTCCAAACCAGAAGAAGCTGGTTACTTTAGTTAATGATTGGAGATCTGAACATCACTTTTTTTAATGGACATATTTTGGCGAGCGTTCCCAGACTGGACGCTAAAACTACTTACTTTTCCAGGCAAACAATGTAGATGGTGTACAATTTTGTCCACTTACATAACTGATCCAACTAAAAAAATATTGTTTTCAGCTATTTCTGAGTCAGGATGTGATGCTTACTAATGGAATTTAGACCATCAAAAGCACACATTTGGTTGAGCTAAGGCAAGATGAGAAGGATTTCAAAAAGCAGGATAAACATGCACTGATGATTGTAAGATGCCTCCTAAAGCGACTCTGGACCGTTAAGTTAATAAAGTTATTTATGACATAACATACACTGATGCATTGGTACATGCATGTCGACAGGAATTTGATCACATACTGTACATGTTGAAATTACCACCAACAATTGAGAAATAACATTTATTGTTCACGAAATTGTCTGAACATTCTTTGCACACCACAAATGTTACCACGGCGCTGAAGTATGACGTGTGGTGTGATGCGTTTGTGTAGGTGTGAGATCAGCAAGAACCTCTGCTGCAGGAACCTCGCAGTGGAGAAGGCCGTCAGTGAGCTGCCAACAGAATGCACCTTCTGCCTAAAACAGTTCCCCCGCTCCAGCTTAGAGAGACACCAGAAAGAGGAGTGCCAAGACAGGTATACACACACACACACACACACACACACACACACACACACACACACACACACACACACACACACACACACACACACACACACACACACACACACCACCTTTGTGAGGACATTCACTGACACGATGCATTCCCTAGACCGTCACCCCCAAACCCTAATTCTAACCTGACCCTTAAAACCAAGTCTAAACCCTTAAACACTCCTTTGAAGAAGTGAGGACCGGCCAAAATGCTGTCACTTTCTAAAAATGTCCTCATTAAAACTCAAATTAGTCCTCACAAAGATAGACTCACACATACAAAAACACTGAAGTGAAAAGCGGCTCAAAGGCTTGAGTTACAATCAGTTTCACCACAAATGTTCAAATGAAACAGGCGAGCTCAGACTCTTTCAGATTACAAAGAAATGAAACAGAAACTTAAAATGAAAGCTGTATGCATACCACACACACGACTAAATCACAAGTAAATATATACATGTCTGTGTGTGTGGCTTGTGACCTGCTACTTCTGAGAGGAAAACCAACCGATGTGCGTGTGTGTGTGTGTGTGAGTGTGACGCTCAGGCTGTTAAAATCTGCATGCATGAAATCCTTATGGGGTTGTTGCCATAGCAACATGTAACCCTGCTCAGGACAGCTGTGCCTGTGCTAATGTTGCCATGACAACAGCCAGTCGCCACATTTTTTGGGGGGGTTTGGGTCAGACAGAAAAATGTACTGCCGGTCTCCTCCGAGGATCTGACCGCTTCTTACATAAGGAAGGACTGTTTGTCCATCCATATATATATATATATATATATATATGTGTATATATATATATATATATACACATATATATGTATATATATATATATATATATATATATATATATATATATATGTGTATATATATATATATATATATATATATATATATATATATACATATATATATATATATATATACATACATATATATATATATATATATATACACACACACACAGTTGTGGTCAAAAGTTTACATACACTTGTAAAGAACATAATGTCATGGCTCTCTTGAGTTTCCCCGTTATTTCTACAACTCTGATTTTTCTCTGATAGAGTGATTGGAACAGATACTTCTTTGTCACAAAAAACATTCATGAAGTTTGGTTCTTTCATGACTTTATTATGGGTTAACAGAAAAAGTGATCAAATCTGCTGGGTCAAAAATATACATACAGCAGTGCTAATATTTGGTTACATGTCCCTTGGCCATTTTCACTTCAATTAGGCGCTTTTGGTAGCCATCCACAAGCTTCTGGCAAGCTTCTCGTTGAATCTTTGACCACTCCTCTTGACAGAATTGGTGCAGTTCAGTTAAATTTGATGGCTTTCTGACATGGACTTGTTTCTTCAGCATTGTCCACATGTTCTCAATGGGATTTAAGTCAGGACTTTGGGAAGGCCATTCTAAAACCCTAATTCTAGCCTGATTTAGCCATTCCATTACCACTTTTGATGTGCGTTTGGGGTCATTGTCCTGTTGGAACACCCAACTGCGCCCAAGACCCAACCTTCGGGCTGATGATTTTAGGTTATCTTGAAGAATTTGAAGGTCATCCTCCTTCTTCATTATCCCATTTACTCTCTGTAAAGCACCAGTTCCATTGGCAGCAAAACAGCCCCACAGCATAATACTACCACCACCGTGCTTGACGGTAGGCATGGTGTTCTTGGGGTTAAAGGCCTCACCTTTTCTCCTCCAAACATATTGCTGGGCATTGTGGCCAAACAGCTCGATTTTTGTTTCGTCTGACCACAGAACTTTCCTCCAGAAGGTCTTATCTTTGTCCACGTGATCAGCAGCAAACTTCAGTCGAGCCTTAAGGTGCCGCTTTTGGAGCAAGGGCTTCCTTCTTGCACGGCAGCCTCTCAGTCCATGGAGATGCAAAACACGCTCGACTGTGGACACTGACACCTGTGTTCCAGCAGCTTCTAATTCTTGGCAGATCTGCTTTTTGGTGGTTCTCGGTTGACTCTTCACCCTCCTGACCAATTTCCTCTCAGCAGCAGGTGATAGCTTGCGTTTTCTTCCTGATCGTGGCAGTGACAAAACAGTGCCATGCACTTTATACTTACAAACAATTGTTTGCACTGTTGCTCTTGGGACCTGCAGCTGCTTTGAAATGGCTCCAAGTGACTTTCCTGACTTGTTCAAGTCAATGATTCGCTTTTTCAGATCCATGCTGAGCTCCTTTGACTTTCCCATTGTAGCGTTTGTGGGCGTTTGTATCCAATGAGCCCTATTTAAATGGCCTCAGAGAAGTCACCAGCTGTAGTCACTCATAATCACTCACAAGAAGTTAAGAGGCCATGCTATGAAGCTCATTTCATTGACACAACTTTCTAAGTCACCAAAATTGCTAATTCATGTTGCTGTATGTATATTTTTGACCCAGCAGATTTGATCACTTTTTCTGTTAACCCATAATAAAGTCATGAAAGAACCAAACTTCATGAATGTTTTTTGTAACAAAGAAGTATCTGTTCCAATCACTCTATCAGAGAAAAATCAGAGTTGTAGAAATAACTGGAAACTCAAGAGAGCCATGACATTATGTTCTTTACAAGTGTATGTAATATATATAATATATATATCAGACAAAACTTTAGCGATTAACATAAAGTGAGTTACATCAGAGTGGTGTAATTATCTTTGGTTCACCACAGAGGGTAAGTACTACCTTTAGAATTATTAATACCTCACTTTTATTGTTGAGTATTCATTGAAAAGCACCTAAATCCAGGATGTAATGGATATGATTCCAAGCCTCTTTCCTTGAGGTATCATTAGTATTAATTATCCTCAGTTCACAACCGAGGTTAATAAGCTCCTTTTGATATTATTAGTACCCTCCACTCACTGCAGTAAAGTACATGTATTCATCACAAAGCACCGCTGTAAAGGATCTCATTTATATCAAGCCATTTCTTTGTCTTTTTAACTCACACTCACCGTTATGTCTCCAGGGTCACACAGTGTAAGTACAAGAGGATCGGCTGTCCTTGGAAAGGTCCGTTCCACGAGCTGCCGGCACACGAGGGCGAGTGCTCCCATCCCACTAAGACCGGTACAGAGCTGATGGGAATACTGGGAGAGATGGACCAGAACCACCGCAGAGACATGCAGCTCTATAACAGCATCTTCAGCCTGCTCTGCTACGAAAAGATCGGGTTTACAGGTAAGAACAATATGTAAAGACAAATAGAAGTCTGTGAAGTGTGAGGAATGATCTTAATGTAACACATCCTCTTTTTTCACTAGTAAAACTGGTTACATTAACTTGAGACGTAACGTTCACTTTGCTCCCACTCTTTCCTGGTTCTAATCTCGTCCTCCACTTATTTGTCCCTCCAGAGGTGCAGTTCAGGCCGTACCGCACCGACGACTTCATCACTCGTCTGTACTATGAAACACCGCGCTTCACCGTTCTCAACCAGACGTGGGTGCTGAAGGCCCGTGTGAACGACTCCGAGCGCAACCCCAACCTGTCCTGCAAGCGCACGCTCTCCTTCATGCTCATCCTCAAAAGCAAGGTACACACACACACAGACACATCATGAGGGAAACATACTTGACAAAACACAAAGCAGAGCTGAACAGGAAAAGGGGCAACACAAGGAACATGCCATGAATGATCATATCCGGGCACAACAGAGCACAGCAGACCAGGTAACACAACAGATGAACATACAATGAGACAAGGGACACACAGGGCCTAAATACACTCGGGAGGTGCAGGTGATGAGACACAGAAGGGTTCAATGAGGGGCGGGGCCAACAATCACCAAGCCGGGAAATAGACATGGACAGGAAGTGAAGTGAACACAGGACACAAGAGGCAGTGAAAGTCAAAATAAAACGGAAGAAACAACTAAACACAAAACCGTGACATACAGAGTGATCATCACCACTTAGCTAACAAAATTCAGGAGCTATTTATTTTGCTGCCATCCAAGCGGCCCATGAGCTCTTGTTATCGTTCTCTTATTCATGTCATGGACATTTTATCTGTAAAGTCCAAAATCACCAATGTGCCTCATAGGGGTTTACAATCTGTACAGGATACGACTCCCTCAATGTTTCACCCCTTGATTTGAGAAATAAGGAAGAAAACTTTAATGACAAAAGGATTTGTCTTAACGATTACAAACCCCCCAAATAGGTCTTCTGAGATTAACATTGTGGTGGTGCGGGTTTTGTTTACTAAAGAGAAAATGTAATCGGCAGTGAAGCGCGATAAATACATCTGCATCACCGATATATCTTATCATCAAGATTGTTATCCTATTTGGTGCATCCCTAGTCAGCAGCTGTTGGATGTGTGTGTGCAGGTGAACTCGGCCCTGGAGTGCTCCTTCCTGCTGCTGAAGGGGCCGTACGACGACGTGCGGATCAAGCCGGTCATCCACCACCACTCCTTCTGCAACGACGCCAACGAGACCGAATACGTCCCTCTGCCCATCTCCGATTCGGTGGAGTGCAACAAACTGCTGGCCGCCAAAAACATCAACCTGCGCCTGTTCATCTTCCAAGTCCAAAAATAAAAGAGGGAGGAGGGACGAGGAGGAAGAGGAGGAGGAGGAGGAAGAAGAGGAAGATGATGGAATGGACAAGGAAGAAGAAGAAGGGTGACGGAGGGCGAGGGGCTGAGAGAGTGGAGTGATTAAGATTAAAGAGAGACACCACTGAACCACTGATACCTCTTAATACCCACACACACACACACACATACTCACACACACACACACATTCACGCAGGGTACACACGCCTAAAGTCACACACACACACACACCACTAATTCCACTTACCTCCTTTTACAAGATAGTGAGACCCCTTGCTCGGGGAGCTGTGAGTTGCTGTGGAGATGGGTGGACATTGTTATGAGATGGAGGGTGAGGGTGGGTGGGTGGGTGGGGTGAGGGATGTGGTTGTGGGATGGTTGGTGTGCACCTGTGGAGGCTCTCTTGAGGGCCAGGTTGTGTCTGTACCTTTCACCCCTTTTGGCAGCCAAAGGTAGCACACACACCAAACTAAGCAGGATTTTCTGTGTGTCTGTGTCTGTATGTGTGTGTGTGTGTGTGTGTGTGTGTGTGTGTGTGTGAGAGAGAGTGTGAGAGAGAGAGAGAGAGAGAGAGAGAGAGAGAGAGAGAGAGAGAGAAAGAGAGTTAAGTGACGGACCCTGGAGTGCGACCCAAACTCTGCTTTCATGTTGAAATGCCCCCAAAGACGTGATAATGTGAAAATAGAGTGATCGACTCTACTGAGCTGTTCTTTGGACTCGTCGATGGATATAAAGGGCGTGTGTGTGTGTGTGTGTGTGTGTGTGTGTGTGTGTGTGTGTGTGTGTGTGTGTGTGTGTGTGTGTGTCCGTCCGTCCGTCCCTTACCTCTGCACACTTTATGCCTGAGTCTAGTCAACGATTTCTTTCCGTTTTGGCAAAAAGTGTCCAGTTGGCGTCTCCAGCTTTGCCAGAACAGAGGAAAGACGGCGTTACCCCAGTGAGCCTCGTTTACCTTCCGACCAGAGGAGAGACGGCCTGGCTGCATGCATATTTTAGTTCTTCGACTTCTTCCTCCAGCTGTGGTTATATTTAACCTGCGACACTAATACCATTTTTATTTCTCTTAACCCTAAATATTTAAGTACCTGTGAACTTTTTTCCTTTTGGGTTTTACCGTGTGACTGGCTGCCTGTGTGAGTGTGTGAACGGATCACAACCGTGAGATTGTGAGAAACAGTACAATCCTTAAAGACTGTCGGGGGCCCCAAAAAAAAAGTGTGTGTCAGCTGCTTTTTGGGCACTTGATGATTTGCAAATCTATTTGGCAATTTGCACCCCTTTCAGTACAATAACAACTGGGTCATACATAACTGAAGATCCAGCACCTTTATTATTTCAGTTTATAGCACGATCATCATTTTATCAAAGACATTCTCAAATTCAAGGTAGTCATTAAAGCTAGATTTATAAATTAGTCAGTGTTAACTTATTGCATCTATATCAGTATGAGTGTACATGTCGGCCGATATGTAACAATAAATTTCAGTACAGAAATAAAACTTTGTTTGAGATAATTTAGAAACTGTCACAGAGACAGTTTGCCCACCAGAGAGCACTGAGTGCATTTTGGTTACAATGCTTTAAAAAAGAAAATCAAAGGGACCCGTAACAAGATTGATTTTTGATTTTTATGTTATGTGTTTGTTAAAGATAATCAGATTTTAAAATACCTGTTTATTGGTATCAGCCCAAAGATCCAGATGGGCTACAGTAGTAATATCACTGAATATGTCATTTCCTGCAATCATGGGAGAAAGACTGCAGACTTTTATCTAAATATGAATTTGATCAAAATTATGAAAAAATACCAGCTTTAAACCAATGTTACTAATTTGTTTTGGTAGTTTTTCTTTCATTAAATTACCACAAACTAACTGACATACAGAAAACCAGGGCCAGGCTGTACTCCAGAGTACTGGTTGGATTTATGTGCAAAATATAAGGATGATGCCATCAACAGTGTGAGATGTGAGCGCTGGAGTCGGAGGCAACAGGCCCATGAGGAGGAGTCAACAGCCCAAAGTGTGAGTCTGTTCCCAGCTCAACGGCCCTCTGGAGAGGACTTCTCTGGATATCAGACTTTGGGTGGTGATAGATGGTGTGTGTGTGTGTGTGTGTGTGTGTGTGTGCGTGTACGTGTACGCGGGGGGTGTTTTCTGTTTTTTTTTTTACCTCACCACGGTGACATATTAGTGTTAGACTTACTTGAACGAGAACGAGAAGATGTTACTTAAGTAGATTCTACTGTAAAGCAGATAGATCTCTCTCCTCCTGACCTCTACTTCCTGTATTTCTGTGTTTTAATGCTTCGTCTCTATGCCAGTGGACTCACTCATCTCACTATGGCTGTACATGTGCCTTTTATTAAAGATCATGAAACCTGCACCGCTGCTGCTTCTTTTGTGGCGTGTCTGAATGTAGACGGAAACAAAAACTAGAGCTGGCTTTGTTTGTGAAACCGTTGGTCTGCATGAATATTGCATTCAATGCTGCGGTTATGAAATCTAAATTTAATTTTAAAGCCTTGTGCGGATGATGGATATGTTTCATTGAATTTGTTGGGGGAGAATATGAATCACTCGGTACAAAATGAATTACACAACCTCTGAACAATAACACACATCAGCTTATCAGTTATTGCTTGCATGAAAGTGTGTTTTGCAGTATTGTGAAATACTCTATGCTTGAAGACTCAAAACACTGAGCATTTTATATAATGCAATGGTTCTTTCTGTCTGTAAAGACAAATTTAGTTGGATATGAAGCTGTATATCTGGGTAGACCGTTTTCAGAGTCACAGAAGGAAAAGCACAGGTGTAAATAACAATGGCTGAATTCTGTTTAACTGCTTCAGTTTCAGGGTCTTGGTATTGTGCATGCTGGCTCTCCGTCACGGTTAACTGGGACACTTAAATAGATCAGAGCCCTCGTTAACGTTATCAGTTACACCTGTGTGCTTCTCCTGCTACCACAAGTTAAAATGTCTGCTGTGGAAAAGGCGTAGCATGTACATCATTTTATACCAGAAGTTGAAATGAATGAGTCAATCGACATGAAATCAAATGGCATACATTTTAATAATCAGTTAATTGTTTTGGCCATTTTTATTGCAAAAATGCCCACATTTTTTTTTACCAGTTTCAGCTTCTTAAATGTAAGAATTAGCTGGTGATTGCTTGCTAAATTTGCAAACGGGTTACCAGTTAATCGTGAAATATTCTGCAGATTAAGAGGGAATGGAAAATGAACAAGTGGTAAAATAACCTGCACTATGTTGCATGTACTGAGAGTTTCTGAGCAGAGGGGGGTGCTAAAGTCTCAGTGAGACTCTGTGGTGTGATTAGTTTGTTTGACTGCATGAAAACTCCCACCGTGTGAGCATCTTAGTCTCCTAATAATATCAAGATCCCCTCATATTAAATGCCCTTAATGATCCACCATCTTCATGTAAAATCTTTCATTTGCTTGTTAGCTATTCAGACATTAAGGCTTTTAATGACATTCATCTCTCAGTTATGAATTAGTGGTAGGTTAACGACCCGTATCTCTGCTTTCCCACAGCGCAAACATCATTTTGATTATCATGTGATAGCATGTCCTCATATAATGCACGTTATTTCCTGTTGTCCTGAGCATCATCAACATTACAGGAAACAAACAGCCAGGATGATATAGAAATGTGACATCGTCAATCCAGCCACAGTACTTTATTCTATTCACACAGTGCATTTCCTCAGAACACAATATATAATTTAATATCAATATAAAACTCCATTTGTGTATATAAATTATGCATTCAATACAGCAGCGCTGATAAATACTATTAAGCTTTGGTACAGTGGTACATTTCTGTATGTGAGGGGGTGTATGTTATGTGTGTGTGTGTGTGTGTGCACATGCTTGTTATGAGTGTGAACGGCGTACCCTGTGGGCGTCGTCAGGAGGAAGGCGGGTGTAGGTGAGTGAGTGTGAAAAAAGGTGTTTGTGTTCAGAATGTGTGTGTACGCAGGTGAGTTCACACAGGAACTCAAATCTCATCCCTCCACCCGTCGAGGCGTCGTCAGTACTGTGCGCTCCAGGTCCGGGCACTGAGGTTGGTGCAGCTGGGAGGATGGCAGCTGCCGTGGTGGGAGGAGGGTGGGGGGGGCACCACACAGCAGTAACCTGCCTCCCCACCAACCCCGGTCACTACTTTACTTTGGGGATAGGACACCGAAACACCTCCCTGTAGAAAAAAAAAGAAAGTAAAGTTGAAGTGAAGAATGTGCTACCACAAGCACTTTGAGAAGTGCTAAATGCTTCTTTTGGGGGCTGAGTTATTGGAGGCTGACGCAGAACGAGACCTTTGGGTGCTCTGTGTTTACCTGAACTATGCTACGCTGATGAGAGGCCATTGGTGAGTAGGTACCCAGCACAGCCTGGGCCTGGGAGGACTGCTGCACCCCCACAGCATAACCTGCTGCAAACACACACACACACACACACACACACACACACACACACACACACACACACACACACACACACACAGTTATACAAGAGATTATTAACAACATCTTTCATCACCGCAATTTGTTTAGCAAAAGGTTCATATAGGAAATAAGCCACAGGAGAGTTTTAACAGTTATTTTAGAACAAATAACAAGAGTTCTGAGGAGGACTGGAGACAGCATCAATACACCATTCTGAAAAAAGACGTGTCCACCAAATTGATTCACTATTTTCTGGCAGTGTGAGAACTTACTTTTCTGTTTTTATTTAACTTAAACATCAACATAAGAATGTAATTCATACAGTAGTAGTGGTGGATTTGGTTGGGTACATTTTAATTGATCAGTTCAGTATTTACACTTTTTATTGGCAACATTAAATAATAACAGCAGCAAAAAACAATTTTTTTTCCCATTATTCATGCGGCGATAGAGAAATCTGTATACCCCCCACCCCACCCCGGTCTTTGTCACTGCGTTGAATAGAAGCAGCAGGAAAAGAGACCGGTTCACTGTGAGACCCTCAGACTACATCTCTGACAGTGTAACGGCCCCCTTCTCTACTGCCACAGCCTGCATCTGTCCACCACACACACACACACACACACACACACACACAGGTGGGAAGTACCTGTTGGTTGTGCTGCTTGGCTGTGGAGGTGCTGGCTAGGTGAGACAGGCCTGCATGGGTGCTGAGCTGAGGTAGGGTACTGGCCGTAGTAATACACAGGCAACTATAGGGAAATAATGTGAAAAATACTAGCTTTAGTACTTACTGTTATTTACCTTAAACTCTTTCTTTAAATGGCTAAATAAATCTGAAAGTTAAATAAATTACTTTATAACCAGAATTTAAGCTACTCAATGCAGAATTAGCCATACCGGAGGTGAGGGCTGGCAGTAGCTGGGAGGAGGAGGAGGAGGAGGAGGAGGAGCTGCATAGATGTAACCCTGACTGGGAGAGTAGATGGGCAGGGCTTCACCAGTCGACTGACAGCTCACATGAGCAAACTGTGAGGAGAGATCTTCAATCTGTCGGTCAAGACAAAGGAGGTCAACACACACACAGGCGCCCGTACAAACATACACGCATGCTCTAAACGCACGTGTGCACAGCGGTTGTCAGACTGTGCAGAGATACATACTGTGGTGTATGGCTGTGAGGGAGTGACAGGCAACATCTGTGGAGCGGTGTAAGAGACAGACGAGTACTGAACCACCTGAGAGAGACACACGTATGGGGACAGAGATAAGGACACAGACGCAACATGTATGCAGTCTTATCATGTCTTACATGTCAAACCCGTCCTGCTGAGTGTGTATGAGTGTGTGTGTTTTACCTGCTGCTGTTGGTGCTGAGGGGGAGGTCCTTGCAGCTGGGTCTGGCTTCTGATTTGCTGCTGACTGTCCGGAGGGTTGTACACAGCAGGGGTTCCATCAGGGTTCATGAAAGGCTGCCCTAAGAGGTCAAAGGGTTGAGTGTGATAAATGTGTATGTGTCGTGTATGTAATCTTGGTGTCTGTGTGTGTGTGTGTGTGTTACGTACCGGTATGTGGGTTCACTAGTATGCTTCCTGGTGGGATCCCGTTCACCATGATGTAGGTAGAGTTAGGAGCCGGCTCATCTATGATGGGAGGAGAGGAGGGGAGGGGACAAGTGGATGGCAGTCTGAAAAGAGAGATGGAGCCTGAGAGAGAGACAGAGAGAGACAGAGAGAGAGAGAGAGAGAGAGAGAGAGAGAGAGAGAGAGACAGAGAGAGACAGAGAGAGAGAGACAGAGAGAGACAGAGAGAGAGAGAGAGAGACAGAGAGAGAGGAAAGTAGAAGATAAGTAAAGATTAGAAAATAAAGAAAGGAGAGTAGGGAAAGAGCTTTATTGTCACGGTACAAATTCACATTTCAACATCTTAATCTAATAAAAAAAAAGAAACACTTCACCCCCGCATGTACTAAAAACTGACTGAGGAGGACAGTTAAAAAAAATCATAGGAACATTACTGTCACACATTTAAGGCCATATACAAAAGAAAGATCCTAATTGTTATGGAGCATACCAGCCCATGGTCTGGTCTCCTTCCTTCCCTTAAGGAAACGTCTACAGAGCATTAGAGGACCAGCCGCCCCAAAGACTACTGAACAGCAAGCGCTTTAAAATAAGTAATACAAAAATAAGTGATTTATTTATCATTGTAGAATTCCTTCTTATTGTTGTTGAGTCTTATTTATTGTTATTATACAGATTTTAAGGGATGCGAGGACCAAGGCAGGTGCATTTCATTGCATTGAATGTACAACTTTACTTTTGAATGTGTCAATGTGACAATTATCTTAAACTTGACATACTTAGCAATTATGTTCTTCCTGAATATGCAAAGAAGACTGGAGGTGTTGTGTGAAAATTAGCAGCTATGGTGTGAAGGTTCGTAGATTGAGATTTTCACACCAGAAAGCACTTCCACTGCTTTTTGTTAATTAGATGATGCTGAATAAAGAACAGACATCATTTATAAACAGTGTGGTGTGCTGACTAAATCTGCTAATAAGTTTGCTTGCCCAAAGGTAGAGAGGAGTAAAGCGTCGCTCCCTCAACTGACTCAATTTACACCTTTAAGGTGCAACAGAGAAGTGTTAAAAAGTCTGGAGATGTTATTCTGAAAAAAGACGCACCTGAACCACGTGCGTCCCAGCTGTGGCTGGCGGCTTGGCGGGGTTTCAGGGCCGGACTCGTCCACTGGTAGGAGGAGTCAGAGTCTGTGCTGCTCCAAGGCCGGGGGTCGGTGCTATAGCGACAATCGGTCTCGGTGCTACTTTGCCTGCTGCTGCCCGTCCAGCTGGAGCCGGAGCTGTCACGGCTCCCCCTGTGAGGCACATCCACAGTTATCCTACAACCTTATTACTGCACACCGCTTATGTGAATGGCTTCCCCAACTGCTGATATGCCACTGACATAAATTATCTATCAGTATGTGCAAGAGTTCTTAGAATCTTTAACAAAAAAAAAAGAATCTAGGTCTTCATTCTGTTTCCACTGCAGATTCAGGCTGACCAGATTAAGATGATAAATGACTACGCATCTGTGCAGACAGAGCTCTCTACCTGAAGAGCTGCCTTTTCCTCTGGGTCTCGGCAGATGGATTGTACTCCTCCACAGCCCTGCACACAGAACACACACACACACACACACACACACACAGACATATATTAACGTCCTCATCTAAATATAAAAAGCTGAAACGGCACTTGGAGAGAATGTACTGCAGGCAAGGTTACCTGGTTTCTGCATGGGTGCTCTCCTGGGTGCAGAGCGGCTGTAAAAGTACAGCAGAGAAATTAGTGAGTCTCCTATATGTCTATGTCATATCTGCCAGTCTGTCTCTCTCTCTCTCTCCCTGTCTCACCTCTTGGTTGAAGATTCGGTCTCGTGCTCGTTGGTACTCCTCCTCTCTCTCCTCCATTGACTTGCTTTGCTTCTCCCGTAAGGGGTGAAGTCGGGTCTGTAGGGAGGGAAGCGAGAACAGGTCAAAACGCTGATAGGATACAATCAATGTCAATTATAGAGGAAATTCCACAGAGACAGACAGACCTGTTCATCTGAGCTGTAGTCTCTCTTCAGAATAATTTTCCACCGGTGGATCTCTTCTTTCTTGTCCGTGTGCACCTCGTCCAGAAAACGCTGCTCCGGTCTTAAAAAACAAACAGTCTCCGTTACCTCTCCATAAATGCTAAAAGGCGAGGATCTACATGCGGAGAAGCATTTTGCAAGCTTACATGCGGGTGCTGCTGGTCCTGTTGATGATGACAGACTTGCCTGTCTGGTCCACATTGTGCTCCATGCCAAAGTAGGCCGCCACCCGATGGACCAGCATACGATGGTAGGACGACATGTGAGCGAACTTCTTAAAGGGACTGAGATATGGGAAGACAGGCAGAATAACAAAAATGTGATATGGGGAAGAAAAAAAGGGAGGCAGAGACGAAAGCAAATAAAGAACAAGGGAGCGACGAATGAAAGTGTGAGGGAGGAATAGATAGAGAAGGAGAGAGGTGGCACAGAAGGCAACAGAAGGAGGGAGATTGAGACTGGTTGCAATTTTTTTGGCTCAAGTTCAATTTAATCTCCAGTGGCTCAAACACACCCACACTAACATAACTGGCTCAATATATTGATCAGTACACAAAATAAGCTGTATGGACAGAATTATAATATATGAGCTGGAAACATATTTAAAATTAGCATAAAACCGTATTCAGTCTTTAATAGGATTTAGCAGGCATACAAGTTTAATTTAAACAGCTAGACAGCTCAATGAGGACCCAAGGTTATGTACTGTCCCTCGCACGCACACGCACGCATGCACGCACACACACACACACACACACACACACACACACACACACACACCTATCGCTGGTGATGAAGTCGATCATGTCCTGTTCCAGTTTAAGTAGCATCATGCGGTCTCTGGGGTTGCTGTTGAGGGTGTCGACGATAAACTGATGCAGGTCTATGCCGGTGGAGTCAGTGTACTCCACGCTGGACTCTGAGAGCAGGATGTGTTACAAGACAATACAAATTAAAATATGGAAAAAAAACACATTGCAATATTAAACACCCAAGAGAACAACGTCTAAATCGTAGCATTGAATCACATTTTATTACATTTTATTTGCTTTCTCTCGTCTCTCTTTTATGAGATATCAATCTCACACACAAACACACACACACCTTTGGACAGTGAGTTTTTCTTTGGATCAGTGCTGTTCTCCTGTTCTTCCTCGTGACAGGAAGTTATCTCCTTGTCATGGCAGCTAGATGCAATGTTTGAGTCTGGAGATGCCTGAAAGGGAAGAATATTAAAAAAATAAAATAATTTGATGGTGATGATGAGGAGGTGGATGGTGATCTGGGTACGTTTGTGCGTGTGTGTGTGTGTGTGTTACCAGGGTTTCTTCAAAAGGTGAGGACTCCTCGCAGACAGCCATACTCCGCACTAACTTTCCTTTGGCCTGAAATGCACACACATTATATAAGTATAATGCAAAAGAGGGTTCACTAAGAATGAATAATGAGAGGCAGAATTATTTTAGCTTACCTTAACTTTTTTCTTTGGTTGCACCTGGTTAAAGTTTTTCTGCAAGTAAGGACACAATTTGTCATAAAGTGTGCATGTGAGGATTGGTAGGGGGGAGATATATTATGGTATATAATTAATGTTAGAACTATATTCTATTGCTCACCTGCTGCTCCAGCTTTTTACAGACATGGTAACACTCGTCCTCCCTCTGATTGGGGGACAGACATGGCGAGGGGGAGGAGCAGCTGATGACATCACATGACGTCACATCACAGGGTTTTAGGAGGACATCGGTACTTTCTACGGCCGCTTCAGTCATCCTTCTAAACAACGAAGAACATAAACTTGTCATGCTGCCACATAACTTCTACATTTGTATATTTAACTGCTTTTTAAAGATACCTTTGCCTGCATTTGCATGAGCTTGTGTGTGTGTGTGTGTGTGTGTGTGTGTGTGTGTGTGTGTGTGTGTGTGTGTGTGTACGCTGTTCCTACCTATTTGGAGTTGTTTACTGGAGAGCCTCACAGGTGAATGATGAGGTCATATATCCCATGTTCCCACAGGGCAGTCAGAAATGCAATTATCCTCTCCGCCGTGCTCGCCTTCTCTACTGTTCCTCTCTCTGCCGCCTCTTTACTGGTCAATGGAAAAATAGCCTGAAGAGATCGAAAAATCACAGGAGAAAAAACAGTGTGAGCGGTCGTTGTACAACAGAAACATCAAGTAGCTAAACTTGTGTGTCTGTGTGTGTTAACCTCTGTCTAGGCTTCCCAAATGTTCCCATAACTTAACAGTTAATTGTTGATTAAAATATTTTACTGTAAGTGTGTGCATGTATGCCGGTAACATACAGTCCTGTGCTTGGATGTGGTATTTGCTTGCGTATTTACATGTGTGTGTAGCTCATGTGAACGCATGTGTGGTGTGTGTGCGCAGGAGTGTGTGTCCTCGAGCTTTTCTTAGAAACAGCAGCTGTGGAGAGTATCATTTGATCCGCCAGCACTGATATTCCCACAATGCCAAGCTGAGTCTCTGATCTCAGTGGTGAGAATATTGCCGAGACCATAGAGATAGACACACACACACACACACACACACACACACACACACACACACACACACACACACACACACACACACACACACACAGATGAAGTGGCATTCCACCATCTTTTCCAAAGGGCCAACTGCATTCAGCGGGGACACATACCGCTGTACCACAGAGCTCAAGGGGACACTTATTCCTGCAACACCTGGGACAGAATAACGAGCTCAGAGGATGCAAAGTCCCATAACATGGTTATTTAACACCCGACAGGATATAATAGCACTTTAAAAAAAAAAAGACATCTGTCAGTCCATGTGCAACCAGTGTGGTGTTTACTTCCCATGCGGCTTCAATGAAACACAATACATAACAGGAGTGATTCCACCCAGCAGAAATATCCTATGTGGTAGAGAGGCGCCTGAAATCTGTTTGTGTGTTAGTCTGAAATATCATAATGGGAATATCATCAAAATGATATGTGATACTTTCCAATTATTACAATAACGGTGTATTGCTATATTGATAGTTGCTTTCCAGAGAAATTAGTTGTGTGAGGTGACAACTCCTTGAGTTGAGGGATTATAGAAAGGGACTTTGTTGTGTGATTCTGTTTATTTAGACATTTAACAACTGGTTGATTAATCGAGCAACAGTCATAATTCAAACAAAAATGCCATTGTCTTATATAATAGAAAACTGAATATTTTTGGAATTTTCGACTGTTGTTCGGACAAAATAACTAATTTCAAGATGTCACCTTGGGCTGTGGGAAATCATGAAATGCTTTTTTTTCAGTATTTCCGCACATTTTACAGCCACAATAAATGATTGATCTCTAGGACAAGGCTCCCAAATGTGCTGTTGCAGAGTTCTTGCTGAGCTGTCCTTTAGCCAAACAGACCAACTCCATGTGTAACCAACCCTGACCTTAGACATCACGGACGGGAGGGGCAAGGAAAAACAGCACAACAAAAAAATTGTGTTTAAAATAAGATAAAAAGCAAGCTGGTATTAAACTGTACTAGAGCTGTGAATTGAGAGCAATACCAGAGAACAGGAAACATGGAATGAGCAGGACAGAGAGGAAAAGAATGATGTGGAGCAGATGCACTACAGAGAAAAACAAGATGAATGGGAGGTAAGGGAAGCAGAGGATGAAGAGAGACGAGGAAACAGTCTGCAGGGACTTGAGAGGTGAAGAGGGGTGAACGGAGACGACGGAGAAAGAGGGAAGTGAAGAATTAGTGACAGAGAGGCTTGCAGCACGGTCTGTCTCCGGGCTTTTCAGCCGACAGCCATGAAGAGGGGGATTTGAGTGGAGCTACCCAGTTTTTTGAGCTGAGCGCTGCAGAAGCGGCCGGCCGCCCGGGGAGAAGGTGTGACACGATCATTAGCGCGTGACGGATGGCGGCGGGAGGCAGGGAGCGCCAGTGCCCGCTACATCATCATCCATCTGCTGCTCCACCCGGAGCCTCCAGCCTCAGAGCCACCTACTCACCAGGACACCTTTCTTCTCCAGCCAAAAGATGCCTGGCTCATCTACACTGACACACAGGCAGGACAGTGGGAAAATATCCAAAACGCTACTTTAGATGGCCATTGTCAGCTCAACCAAGTAGCGTTTAGTGTTTAAGCCCAGTTTATCCTGATTGTAATTAAGACCAATGAAAAAAAATCTATCTTGTAATACAAGGACTATAATTATCAGTGGCACTTGCACCGTTTAACTCTGAAGTCTACCATTGAACCTTGTATGCTTTATTATCCTGCCATTGGAAACATTTAACTGTTCATTTTGTTCATCTCTAAGGACATTCTGCTCTGCTTTCTTTCTTTCTTTGGTTTCCACCCTCCCATTTATTGAAAACCATACAGAAAAATAGAAATCTTCCTGGCCTGTGGTCACAGAGCTGATTGTGTTTTGTTGCAGCTGAATTTAAAAAGGGGGTTTCATGTTTTCTCCCTCAGCTCGGAGCTCATTAGGAAATTATTCAGCGAGAGCCTCAGAACCAGAGAGCAGATCTCTCTGGTTTAAAATAACAATTGAGAATTTTGAGGTAAACTCAAAGCATTCAGCGTTTTGTTTTTTTAAATTCATAATTTGTACAGGCTTTGCCCTGAGGTCTGTAATTTAGCTGCTTTCCTTTTCCCTCTTACAGTATTTTAGGTATTTTGAGTTTAGGTATTTTTTTAATAAATATACATATATATATATATATATATATATATATATATATATATATATATATATATATATACATATATATATATATATATATGTATATTTACATATTTTGCACCTGCAATTTTTACATTTGCAGCTGAAATATTTTCTTCACCTACTAGGCAGGTTTAATGTTATCTCCTTGCTGCATGCAGCAGATAATTTAAGTCAAATAAAAACAGAGCATATGCACTATTTCACCCCACACTTTACAAGCGAAGGACAAAAAAAAAGTAGGCTAAGAGAACAAATGTAGGTTACATCGTCTTTCATCAGCACCTGGGCAGCCACCGCAGCTGTATTACCGAAGTGACTTGTGGGTGCGACAGCTGTGTCGCTTTGCAGCTGAACTCAAAACCTCAAGAAAAAAACAGTACGTCTAAACACAACACAGTACAGAAGCAAGTGCTGGTGTTAAAGGGCTAGTTCACACAAAATGAAGCTTCGCAAATCTTCATAGCTTAGTTTAAAACTGACGGCACCTTGAATGTGAATGTGTGTGTGTGTGTGTGTGTGTGTGTGTGTGTGTGTGTGTGTGTGTGTGTGTGTCGCATTACCGTGACCCAGGCTAAGCTGACACACACCGTGCTATTTTTACACCCCTAACCCAGGGAGTGGACCTCCTGCTTCGGGGCTTCACCGGGCTGTCAGCTGCAAGTGTGGAGAGCGCGGAGGACGGAGGACGTTAGGACGGAGGATACACAACAGTACACTGTAACACCTAACGTTACATTAACTTATAGCTACTGTACAGAAACATACAGCGGAATAGAGGCAACTTACATCGCCTTAAAACTCATGTTTGTACTCTCAAACACACACAAGCAAGCAGAAATATAGCTGGTCAAAAAATCCGTTAAAACTGACCTCTTTATTTAAGTAACAGTATATATACAACAGGATATATAAACACACAATAGATTAATGGTTCCTAAATGATCGTTATCATTCATTCAGCGGTGTCGCTAACGTTACAGACCCGGGGGAAATGCGACTGATAGCGAGTTAAATCCTCCTAAATTGAACCGTTATCTCAGTAGAGTTTCGGCTAAATTATAAATATTTTCCTCAACCCCAGTGTGTTCTTTTTATCACATTCACTCATCACATCTGGTGTGATTAATGTCGCAAAAAGTACAAGAAAGAGAAAAAGACAGCAAGGAGCGTCAACTGGCGGAGTTACCGTTAGAGTAACCGTTAGTCAAGCTAGTCGAGGAGACGTCCTCGCGCGGGGGAACAATGTCCGTTAGCTTACCGTGACGCGATGTCTTCCTCCCTCCGTGGGCTTCTGCCGGTGTAGCCTAGCGACCGACCGACTGCTGTACACCCGGTGTCTACAGACTGTGAGGTCCGTTGCTCCTCCTTCGCCTTTTGCCTGTCTCTGTCGGAGCAGGGGAGGAGAAGTGAGGAGGAGGAGGAGGAGGAGGAGGAGGAGGAGGAGGGAGAGGAGGAGGAGGAGGGCCGACAGCTCTGAACCCTGAGCCACGCGCCCACACACACACGCGAGGAATGCACGAGATCCAACCCTCCAACGGCCCACTCATCTCTATCTCTGTCCCTGTCTCTCGCTTGCATACTGTCTGTCTCTCGTTGTCTTCCATTTCACTTTAACTCAATTACATTTTCCTTCACTAGCGCAATATTACTGCAATAACCGACTTCAACACTTGAGGGGACACAACAAGAAATACCGTGTTAAAAGCTTTAAGCTTACAGTGGTGGAATGCTCATTTTACTGGAGGCAGTAAGCACAAATGAATGTGTACTTCAGGTATTTGTATTGCATGCTATGCTACATTTGTGCAATTCAGAAAGAAGTGTAGGCTATGTTTCACTCAACAAGATTTATTTGATTTATAAAGATTTTTATTAGCTTTATGGCCTTAACACGTTACGATTTTACACACACTGTTATAGATTATACTCAACAGTATAGGCTGTATGGGATAGTTAAAATGAGCATCCCCTTTAAGAGCTATAACTGCATAACGCTCGCAATCACAAGGGCCCTTTAATGCATTGTGAGTACTATAATTGACCTTTGCTCGATAGTTTAAGTGCATTTTGCTAATAATACCTATATACTTTTACCTAAGTGTCATTTTCAATGCAGGACTTTTTACCTGTAATGTAGATTTTAAATTGTGTTAATGATTTTACTTCAAAGGATCTGAATAAGTCCTCCACCAATGCTCTCATGTACTGGCAGAAACAGGACATTCCCATGGTCAAATGAAGCCCTGCTGATCAAACAGTGCATACACTAAAAGCATATTATAGGACATATTTGTAGAGTTTGACAGCCTGTGTTACCTAGAAACCTAATATTAATTATTGGGATGAAGAACTGCATTTAGATCTGAATGTTATGTAAATGTCACTTTCATTTCAGGTTTACTTTATTAATATGACGGATATTATTATTAGGTAAATTAATTGACAACAAGAGATACAGAGTCAAAACACCTCACAATATATAGACTGTATCTCCTGGCTCTTGTTATGATGTATTATATATGTACATTCATTTAATTTCTGTGTTGTGTAAGCATAGCTTCCATCTGTATGCTTTTCTTAAAGGCTGTAGTTCCCAGGAGGCGGAGCTTCTACCACCATGGTGTGTACAGGTGTGTTGCATAAAATGATTGGGATTGGTTATTTTTGTACCTGTCTGTCCATGGTTGAATCCTGTATGCTCTGATGTGACCACATGTGAGACCTCAAATACATCTCAAATGAAGTGTAACTGCATACATCTAAGTGTGCAGATATCTCTTTAATGGTTTTAACTATAAAATTGCATCATTTTTATTGGCTTATGATTGACTGCACCAGAGGAAAACACACAAAATATATGATATTGCATAAAAAGGAAATACACAAGTAAAATGCAAGTACTTCAAACTCTATTAAAGCACTAAGGAAATGTACTTACATTTCATCACTGGTAATAACGGGTGTATAAACAGTCTGATTTAAAGATCTAATGTGTAAAAATGATCAGAATGCTCCTAAAAAGACACCATGTGTGATACTTATTACAGAGAAGCAGACCTCAGTGTCCTGAGTGTAGCTACAGCCTTGAGCAAGAGACCCACATGTCTGTTTGGACTCACCACAGAGCCCATCTGAAGCTGAATCATCAAGGCTCATCTATCTTTGGTTTCACCACAGCAGACACAAGTAATAAGATATCTTTTTTATGTGGATGGCATCTTGTTGAATGATACAAAGCTTTATATCTGCATTGCAGCCAGTTCCATTTTAAAAATACAGAAGCCATATGTTTAAGTCTAGTGACAGCTACAGCCTTGATTGCACCCATCCTTTACAAATATCATTAAATGGGGGAATGAACTGTTAATCTCTGATTCCTTCTCATGCAATGTGTTTGTTATGGTGTTTCACTACCGTCACTTGTTATTGATTTCATTCTCACGGTAACATACTGTCATTAACCTTCATCTGTGCGTAACTGCCGTTCCTTTTGTTTCGCTTCAGTTGCAAGAGAAATGTGGACTTCCTACGAATAACATCTTCAGGTTTCTGCAAATTCAAGACACCCACACAACTAATTTTAAAACTGCTTCTGTCTTTCACACGTCTCACCCTATAAACAGGTCCTGTTGAGGCCGTGCTTTATTTTCATGATGTTTAACAATATGTAAGAAAACCACATGGAAGAATAAACTGGAAGCACAGATCTATGAGAAGATGGGAGCATCACGTCCAGAGCAGATTCATTCTAGTTCCATTAATTCTCGTCTCATTCAGTTCAAAGTCATTCACAGACTCCATTATTCAAAGACAAAATTACACCGCGATCTCTCCGATATGTGATAAATGTAGCCTGGAGGAGGCAGACCGACTTCACAGCTTCACCCCTTGTCCCAAGATAGAAAATTACAGCTCTGAACTTTCTGAAGTAGTTCATATCTATATTGAACCAGACCCTGTTTAAATAGTTTTGGGAATCTCAGAACTGATTTCAACACTAAAGAAAAGGGAACAACAAATTCTCTCTTATTGCTTAATCAATACTAAGAATATTCCTCTTAAGTACGGTATGATACAGGACGTTCTCATGGTTAAATTAATCAAAAGAGTATGCTACGTATTAAAAGACAAGAGTTTTATCAAATTTAGCATTCTCTTATATGTTACTTAAAGGCCTAACATTCCTCTTAGGGATAAAGGACTGTATTTATTGTTATTGTTGAATTTAATGTTATTTGTTATTCTTTATTACAAACCTGTAAATGTCACTTTCATTTCAGGTACTACTTGTTTTCAATTTAAATAAAGTTTTACCACCCCTGAGTGATAATAAATACTGAAATGACACACTAGTAGCTATTAGTTATTTTAATTTATTGATATCAAAATACAAAGTAAATACTGTATCATTTAATTTTTTTCTGCTTTTGTGATGCTACTGCATATATGTACAACAGGCAATACTGTACACATATGAGCGATAAGACTCAATATTATAACTACAAACTACAGAGATGACTGAGCACCAGTCTCAGGATGTGCGTCATCCAAACGCAAACAGACATTGCTATGTATGTGCATCACTACTCTCTCTCTCTCCCACACTCACACACTCTCACTCACACACACACACACACACACACACACACACACACACACACACACACACACACACACACACACACACACACACACACACACACACAGGTTTGTTATGTTTTAATGACATGTCATCGACTTAAAAGGAACAAATGTAGCTAAATCAAACTGGAGTCATCCACAGACAACTGGTGTGCATATAATCTAAAATCTGTCCTACAGATTGGCCCATGAAAAAAAGACACACACACACACACACACACACACACCTGCTGTCTGCTAGTTCTGGCGCTATGGTTGGCATGTGTGTACACAGGACAGAGACTCTGTGGCGCTCAATTTCCCGTTGCGAGTGCACAGTAATACCCGCTACTGTTGTGGTTTGTTACATAAACACACCTCATTAGAACTTGCACAGCTGACTCTATGTGTGTGTGTGTGTGTGTATGTGTGTGTGTGTGTGTTTGTGCGCCATACTGTTACATCAGTTCCAGAGCCTCATTGAGGTGCAGAGATGTCTGTTTAAAGACCTTACTGGAACTGGGAGTAGCGTGGCCCTCCTCCTCTTAAGCAGGCCGTGAAGGGTAAACTTGTTGCCTGGCACAAGTGAAGATTCACAAGATTGTACAGATTAGAAATAATATATAACATGTTAATTAGTGAGCTTTAGAGGTGCTGATAGGCGAGCCAGGCTAGCTGTTTCCCGAATTTCCAGTCAAAGCTAAGCTAACCAGTGGCCTGTACTAACTTCTAATGTCGTACAAACATTTTTTTCTCATCTAACTCTCGGCAAGAAAGCTAAATGTCATTGCTTTACTACTTGGTTTTTAGATAGTTACTAGTTTTATGGATGTTACTTGATTGCTAACAGAAAGCCACAATTTGTATTAACCATGACATCACAGGTCCAAAGTAACTCACATCACTGCTTATGAATCTGCCCATGTAGACACAGCTATCTCCTCTGATCAGTGTGTGTAAATGTCTGTGTGTGCATGTGTGTACAAAAGATCGAGTGACACCTCAACAAGTGAAGCTCATAAATATTAATAGGGGCCTCATGAATATTCAGAGGTGGGGGCTATGAATATTTAAACTATGATGGAGCATGTGGCCGGGTGACTAGACAGCCACAGACAAGAAACAGACAAATAGACCTCCTCCTTTGCTTCTTAACCTCAGTGAGACGCAGCAGCGCAGCCTTTCTTTTAGGGTACATTCATTCTAATTAAGAATACATAATTCTCATGATTTTGTTTTCTTGTGAACTATGGCTCAGGATAAGAGTAATGGTCTCCATGATGTTGTGCAACAGACTTCCAGCTTCTCTATTCAAATGAGGTAAACCTGCTGAGTGGAGGCTTCCTGATTCAAATGCTGCACACTGTCCAATCATAAGGATACTATATAAATACACATAGAAGTTTGAAAATATGGTCCTATTAAAGATACTCTACATTTTACTCAGGCTCAGTGCTTTCTTTATTTGCACGTTATCTAGATTTTACGAGCTGTAGTTAACTCGAACCGCCCTGTACACGTTACACACTAGATTCATATTACAATACATACTATTTACTGATTTCTATTTATACTGTACATGTTATAGTTACATTATTGACGCATCATAACCTGCATTTATTACTACTGTACACTTTATATATAGTGTTATTAGATGCTAACATGCATTTTGTTGTACTACTTACTTAGCCTCATGCAGCAACATTCTCCTAAATTTTCGGTTAAGAGAAAATAAGTCAACTTCAGATGCACCAAACATTCTTAACTATCTAAGTCTCACACAAGTGTGCTGAATGATGAACCTCACTTGATCTTAAATTTGAGGCATGTGGACAATTGTTTATTATTAGCATAGGCGACACCCCCTAAACACTATATACTGTATATATGGGCAGGTGTTGTGCCTTGTGAAAATACTTACCACATGTACAAGAACTGGAGCGATGCCACAAAAAAGTAGTGAAAATAAAGGTATGTTCAAGAAACCTAAACAAAGTAAATGTGATGTGATGATGAGAAAATCAAAAAGCATCTCAAAGCACAATCTAAGCCATTTAGAAGCTCACAATATAATTAAAGGGTTTTTAAGTCTTCATTGGGATCAATGGACCAATAGTGTGTCTTTAGCCCATGTATTTAATAATCCTTGTCCATATATCACTTATTGCATGAGGCCCACTGCGTGCAATGACGACACGCTAAATCTAATCTAATCACATTTTTATTATGTCAAATATTTCATTATGTATTATTTATGAAAGAAAATTTGAATCGCTATGATAAAGCATCATTGGTACTTATGTCAGAAAACCTATTACTCTGTAATGACTCAAAAAGTAATACAAAATCATGGTAATTTACATCTAATGGATTTCAGAGTACTATCACTATTGGTAATATCCCTACAGGAGCTTGTTTTATACGCTAAACAGTTCGTGAAAGATCCTCTGAAAGGGTCTTAAAATAGTGTATAATCTTCCCAGAGTCACAAATCTGCATAACAACAGTGTTTACATTAGTAACACAGACATCACAGTTCTTATTGGTAGGATGTGGGCAGATGTCACTGCTGTTTTGCATCATAAACGAAAAATTTGCTTCCAAATGAATCTCAAAACTACTGAAATTGTTGATAAAGTCACTGTAGGGTTAGAGACGGAGTAAAAATATAGCAGTACAGATCACAATGTAGGGTCCAGGATATAGGAGGAACCCCTTTGAGAAGGTTTCAATTCACAGATTTTATAAGGATCCACTATCCTAATTAGAGGTAAAAATATGGTGCTTAATTTCTCAACCACAATAGACACAAATAACCTCATTTGATGGAACTCCTGAGGTCTAAACTGTACCCATATTTGGGGGGTACATGAGGTAAAAAACTAAAATCGTACAAAGCCCTGATGTAACCCCCTTGGGAAAGTGGATGATGAATTTAGATGCACTGCGTCAGCAGTCAGAATTACAAAACTATGAGCACAGTGAGGAACAATATGGGTTCAAACGTGGGTTGGGCTGAGAGTGCGCACACAGATTTGTGCCAGGCGCAGAGCTAAAACAGTTAAGAGCTCAGGAGCGGGGTGAAGGAAGCATCAGTATGAAGAATCCTCCTGACTGGTTTTATTTTCTGATCAATGAGAGTGACTCACTGTGGATCACCTCCCGCTGCATGGAAATCATCCAAGATGGGTTTATGCTCTGTGGACAAGGCTAAAACTGTGCATGTGTGGCCACCTACACACACACACACACACACACACACACACACACACACACACACACACACACACACACACACACACACACACACACACACACACACACACACACACACACAGTGTAGAGTGTATAAGAAAGTGTCTGTGAAGGTGAAAGAAGTGCACCTGTTAAGTGATAGACCTCAGCAGTGCAATGGCTGTGTGGGTTTGTGGTCTATAACGGATGTTTGACAGGCTGATGAGCTCTGGCACTCACACACTGCTTCCTCCACACATTCTCCCCTCCTCTGCCTGTCTTCTCATCTCTTTAGGCGGTGGGCGTAAACTCCCTCCTTTTCTTCCTAAACGCCGTCTTTTTCCATCTCCACTCTTTTTTCCCCTCGCGCTCCTTCCAATCCGTCTGTGCATGTTGTTTTGCGCTGATTGCGAGTTTGACAGGTTTTTCAGAGCGAGAAACGCAGAGGGGAGAGGAATCAAACAATCTCCTCAATTAGACAGCCCACACAAACGTACGTCTGAACTCTATACCATCTTCATCAGCTGTCGCAGTTTTCATCTCTCAGTCGCAGACACCTTTGTTCCCGAGTTGAAAACACACTGTTCACAACAAAGGCAGAAAAAAAACATTTAGCTTTGAAGAACAGAAAGCTGCACAAGCTTTTAAGGTTTATTTGCATTGAGAGGAGGGAGTCTCTGCTTTTTCTGCCTTAATTGACCGGTTTGCCGGAATAAATTTGCAAAGGCTACGCAGTGGCCACTGATGTGAGGGCATTCAAACTGCAAATGGATCTCTGACTGTGTTATATGATTTAATATAATCTTGTATCTAAAAGGGTTACATTTCAGCAGTTTAAATGCAATTAATAAGGAAAAGGGGAGATGAGGAAGTTGCCGTTATGTTCCAATAATTAGACTGCTGACCGAAAAAACTAAAATATTTCTCATGTAAGAAATAAGATGTGCACGTTTGAACAGAAACCATGCTTCCAGCTGTCATTTGAGATTTGATGACTAAATGTCATAGAAATACACATAGTCTTAGGTGCGCGCGCACGCACACGCACACACGCATGCACACACACACACACACACACACACACACACACACACACACACACACACACACACAGACAGACAGACAGACAGATAGATATTGACGAGAAACAGCGGGCTGCAAAGGAAGAGAAAGAGAAAGTAAAACACAGGAAGCAAGAGGCAGTGAGACAGGTAAAGTCCATACAGGACATCCGGTTGTCCAACAATGGGATGAGTCAATACTGTAGTAATACTGTGGTGCACTGCAGCATACCTGGAGGGGCTCAGACCTGTTGATGCAATCAGTGGTGGATATCTCAAGTTTTCTCTTTGCTCCCATCTGTCTCCTCTCCACTTGGCTGTCAACCTCTCTCGCAGCCCCCTCTCCCATCTTTCCTCCCACAACTCCTGCCGTCCTCTCCTCTCTTCTGTCCCCTCCTCGCTCATTATGTACGTCGCTGGGGAAAAGAAAACGCCGGTTCTGCAAAAGTCAGTTCTTGGAGATGAGGGGAAAAAAAAGAAAGCAGCCTTAATTCCACAAGTCATTCACACCATCTCATTATACTTTTTCCATTATCGTGCTTTTTTTTTGCACTTCTATTTTGGGATTTTATTTTGATCTTGCTTTTATGCTGCCTGAATCTGTCTGATTTCATTGTTAAGCACCCTGCATGTAAATTCACAGATTTAATTTCAACATGTATTACTTGTGGTCATGAAGCTCCCTATTCACATTTAGTTCAGGTATTTAAACAAACAGGTTGAGATTTTCATCAGACAACAGTGAATCTCTCCCTCATCCATCTTCTTCTCCTCTCTTTCCCACACATACGTCCTCCTCCATCCTTGGGAACTCAATCTCTTCCCCTCTCTCCATCCAAACCTTCCTTCCTCCTTCCTTCCTTCCTACTAATTATGTTAAATCATTTCCTACATTTATCACTCCCTCATTCTCTGCATCCTTACTGTCATTCTGTATTGTTGACCTGGAAGCCTCTGAGCCTGTTCTCTCAGCCGTGGGCATCATGACCATAAGCTGAGTCGCGAGGCTATTTATATTTGTTCCTAATGAGGTGAGATTTCTCTCCGCCATAGCAACGGTCTCTATGGAGACCCTGCACTTGGATACCAGATCCCATCCTGTTTTAAATGTCTTATTATGGGCTGTGCCTTCCCCCTGTGTATCGTAGCCTAATTAATTCTGAATTATCGCCCCTCTCTGTGTGAACGGTAAAGAAATGCCCTCAAATTACCACCAATCTGGCATCAGCACAAGTTTACATCTAAAACACAGAGAAGAGGAACACTGGTCAGTTTGCAGCGTCAAGCAGATCAATATCAAAGCAGTTAGGTACGCAACCTGATGCACAACTCAATTTTTTAAATTGTCAACTTGGAGTAGAGACCACTAACATGTGCTCTCATTATTTGATCTGAAACACACACAGGAGGAGTAACTGTCTTCAGCGTGGTGCGATGGTGCTGATGGGTGCGCTATTGATCAGGTCTGAGCCAAGTGAGGATGCCACGGTTGCGGCACAAGACCCAGGCTGCCGAGCTCAGATCATTAGAGGAGCTCTCTATGTCTGGGTCACACAGGTGTCGAGACCCGCCATCTCATTTCCTGCCACAAAGCGAGACAACCAATCAATAAAGCGGTAGAGCAACTTCTAGAGAAAGCCACAGTGGTGAGAGAACACACACACTCTCTCACACACACACACACACACACACACATATATATATATATATATATATATATATATATATATATGGATGGTCTCTGTACCTTTGTATTTACAGTAAGACTTGGAAATGTTCCTTCCTTTCTCCTAATGACAGACACTCTGAGACAGCTGCATGCACATGTACTCACACAGGTACACACACAAAAACACACACCCTGACAGGTGCTGCATTGTTATGGCATGTCCAACTCTGGCAGCTTGTTTTTCCTCAGACCTCTCACCCTGTTTGATGACTCAGAGACGGGGAGATGAAAGGAAAGGCAGGGACAAGGGGGAGGAGAAGAAGTGCACTCTTGACAGGAGGGGATGGAGGGGCCTGAGATAATTCGAGCAGAAAAGAAGGTTAAGTAAATCATATCATTAATGCTATGTTAAGAAATTGCTTTGACCTCTGTTCGGCTGTCTGCATATGCAAGAGTGCGTGTATGTGTCTGGCCTTTGTCCCACTAAAGCAGGTGGCAGCAATGACGTCCGTCTTCTTCCCAGCAGCAGCACACGCACACGCACACGCACACACACACACACACACACACACACACACACACACACACACACACACACACACACAAACTCACACACTTTCTCTCTGCTGCTCCGTGCTCTCTGGTGTCAGTCCCACTAGATTCTATCGTGCTTGAAATTCACTCATCATATCGGGTGGCCTCACTGTGCCGCTTGCTGACACGAGTGCGTACACGCATGCAAAAACACCCACGCACGCACGCATGAAGGAACACAGCGCGGTCTGGACTGACTTGATTATACAAGCAGAGCAGCTCAACCTGACAGAGAAACAAGCACCAAAAAGGAAACACAAAAAGAATATAAAAGGCTTATTTGCCCGTGTTGTATAAGCATGCTTCATCTTCCCACTCTCGCCTACCCTCACCCACACAGGTTAGATCCAATAGCTTGTGCCAGGCCTCTATATCCTGCAACACAAACATCCCTGTGTGAAGGAATATTGCAGTCGAGTTCTTTTTCATAATCTCCTCCCTCTACACCCACACATGCACATAGTGAGGGGGTGAGAGGGAGACGGGGGTAAAAGGAAGAGCTGGTAAAGGAAAATGAAAAAATGAAAAGAGAAGATGTGAGGGGGGGGGGGGGAGAGAGAGAGAGAGAGAGGGAGAGAGAAGTGCTCATGAGAGCCAGGAGGTAGTTGTTATAGTAACTGAGTCTCTATACCTGTCAATCAGAGCTATTTCAGGCATCTCGCTTCTATGGAGAAAAAAAAGCCCTCACATACCAGGGCCAGAGAGCTGTACCGTTGAGGCAAAATTATCAACCAACGCACATGCACCAATACTGGCAACTTGTAAGCTGAAAGACTGATCAAATTAACACCATAAATGAGATTTCAGCACTATGTCATTTCTATTTTTTTTTTTAAACAAGATTCTCACATTTTGTACTTCACAGTGCACTGTGAAGGAGACAAAAAGCAGAAAGACAGCCAGAGCATCTGCACACTTTTCTGCACCAAAGAATGATTAGACAATCGTTGTTTTCAATTTTAAACATAGTACAATAAATTAATTCCAAACGGCTCTATCAGAGAAGTGCTTCCCAAGCTTCAGCTCTGTCCGATGAAATAAATTACCCCCCCATAGACATTACCTGTCATGCTTCTAATTTGTTAATTTCACTTGATTTTAAACTGGATGATATTTAACTCTATCAATTAATGTACTGAAAGTGGATTGTTTAATTGTTCTTTTACACAAAAGAACAGCCAATGTTAAGTAAGTTTGGTATGCTTTACTACTACTTTCCCAAGACTCAATACTGCTAAACTCTAAGAACAATTCTATTGTTTTCACTCAAATAGAAAATCTAAATCAGGACTGCAATCTTAAGGCTTGCCATTTTGAATTATTAAATAATTGATCCATACTAGCAGCTTAGGTTAACCATGCCAACCATTTATCTTTACCCACGGTTTTAAAATGTGAAATATTGGAACCATTTATACATAAAAATGACTTTTAGCGAAAGCTAACTATCTCAACTATTTATCTATACTTTTAGCTAACGTTAATTCCAGCAGTCTGTAGCCAACACTAATTACTGTAAGTTATTACAACTATTTAACATTTCCCATTGCTTTTGAATTTATATCACAATGGTTTATTATAGCTAGTTAACTAATTAGCTAACTATTTCAAACATGTATCCATTACTTTTAAATGGCTTTTAAACAGTTAGTTGAACAGATTCTTTATTATTATTTGTTATGTTAGCTATTTTAAACATGCATACTTTTCTTTTAGCCAACTATTAAAACCATTTATCTTGAAAAGTTATATGAACAGATTATTAATTTATTTTTAGTTAATGTTAATTATTCGCCCATTTTTCCTTACTTTTAGCTAACGCTAACTGTTTAGAGTTCCTAGCCAACTAACGCTAGTTTTCAAACTCAATTGCAACTTCTTTTTGCATCCAATTGCAACGGTTAGTGTAAGGTATTTGAAACATAATTTATATTTTTAAATCAATTGAGCAAACGTACTTCATATTATTTCCATTTACCGTCTGGCAAATGTAGAAGTAGCACCTGCGGTAGCGTTACTCTTACCAGTGAATCACTGTATCTGAGAATATGCTTCCTTAATAGAGTAAGTCTGTGTAATCATCTACATCATAGCCAAAGAAAACCCTCAATTCAGCTCTATAACCAATAAACACATGGTGAGGAGGAGAGAACAGCGATGAGAGAGTGGGGGAGTAAGAATAGTGTGCTGAGTTTTGGAGCCATTAGGCAGAAGGTAATTAATACCTGTCACCGTAGTGCTCTGTTCTGCTGCCTTTATTCTGTTTCAGACCAATTAAAATATGACACTCCTCTCGTGGAAAGCGTCTTGTTAAAATTAAGCGCCTGAGACGCAGAGACACCTTTGATAAACACATCCAGAGCTACAATTGGCTTTGGCAGCAACGGCATGCTGTATGGATAGATAAAGAGGAACACGGCTGTGTGTACGTGTTGTTGTCACCTCCAGTAGGAGATGTGAACTGTTAGATCTGATTAAAAGTGTCTCCTTCCTTGTGAGTTTCACTCTCAAACGCACTGGAGAATGACGTGATGTTATGAGACGTTTATGAGCCAAGAGATACTGACCAGTGAAGACAAGTCACTGCCAACCATTTGCGGCTTGGACTGCAAAGGACAGACGAATGGTAAGCAGAAACGAGCCAGGGGAGAGGGGGAATAAATGGAGGAGAGAGCAGCTGAGGATATGAAAAAAAAAAAAGACAGGTGGTATACAGAAAAAGGCTTAGAAGCAAAGGACCATCTAATGAAGAGAGTCCGATAGGAAGGAAAACAAAGGATGGGAGAGAGCGCTGGGAGAAAAGGGAAGTGAAATATGGTGGGTTTTTTCCAGCAGATAGGAACTCGAGAAGACAGATTAGACGGAAAGAATAGAGTGGAAAACGGAGAGGTGGAGTGATGGATGCAGGCAGGGGACCAGCAGCTCTCTGCCAACATCTCCATGCATCCTTCCAGACATCACACTGCGTTGCCATCTGCCCCACACACACACACACACACACACACACACACACACACACACACACACACACACACACACACACACACACACACACACACACACACACACACACAAAAAATGTGAAAGCATTAGCGTCTCCTGACACTGAATAAATATCTGGGGATGAAATCTGTCTGTGGAGAAAATCACCTGCGGGGAAATATATATGATTGGATGAGATCACGACCTCACTGGAACGTAATTTGCATGTCATCTAAATGGGATCTGATCCCAATGCTCGGGAGGTCAAAAGGCCTCCGATTCGTCGGGACGGCACAACTCACTTCCCCAATTGGCTGAAAAAGGAGAGACAATGGCAGTTGAACAGTAGCTCTGCTGCTGCTCCCTCTGTGAGCGACAGGACTGCCCTCTTCTGGCTGCTTTTACAAATCTCCACAGTTAAGACATCCAACATGTAAAGACAGACACATTCTGGATGGCAGGTGATGTTTTTTTTTTTAATCACATTAGAGCTGAGGAATAAAAATAAACAAAGAGCATGAGAGTGCAGCACAGAGTGTTTTTCGGTTAACCACATAGAGAGTCTTATTTATACATATATTTATATAATAGAGCCATTTCTCCCATGTGTATAGTGTCTGATTGTAACACAGAAATATACCAACAATCCCTGGGTGAGAGAGAAAAGAGTGAAAAAAAAAAAAGAGAGCAGAACTCTCAACAGTCATCATCTACATTAGAAAACCTACAGGCCATTCGTTTTTATAGGTTTATACATCAGCGAGGCATCAGTATTCATTACAAAAATAGGAATATAGTTGATATAGAATCCCTGGGGTTGATTGAGTGGGTGGGGGGGTGAGGATGTGGCTGTGCCCTCCCATCAGTGGCATGACTAGCGATGACCACCCATCCGCCCACCCATCACATACACACCGACCAGGAAACGAAGAGCCATCCTTGGATTCTGTGCGCCTCCATGCGTGTTGTACAGCAGACAATGGAAACCAGTTTGGGATTAAATTAAACAAAACCAAAACCGTTAGAAAATGAGTATGTAAAAAAATAAAAATAATAATAACCTTACGGGCAAAAGAGGGGGTTAGTGCATTGATGAAAGTTGAGATAGTTTAGGAAAAGCGCAGTCAGAACCCAGAAAACATGAGCTAGGATAGAAAGAAAGGGGGCGGGGTCAAAATGAGAAAGTGTCGACATAATAAAGGGTTTTAGAGAGAGAGAAAGTGCAAAGCAGTTCTGAGGTCGCCTCTCACTAGGGTTTCTATAGCTGCTGTTATTGAGACAAAACTAAACAGGAGAGGGGAGCGAACGAAGATGAAGTGTTATTGCTGGGGGTATTTTTTTATTTGGTGTTAACTGGTGAGATAAAGAATGAGAGGAAGGAGAGGGGAGTTATTGCTGAGGGTAGTAGGGCTGCTGCTGAGGGGGTTGCTGGGGGTAGCCAGGGTAGGGCTGTCCAGGAGGAGGGGCTGCTGGGTAGCCTCCCTGCTGTCCTGGATTCTGCTGATAGGGCATGTAGGGCATGTTGGGCATGTTGGGCATGGTGTACTGTCCGTAAGCATAGGGATTGTAGCCAGGCATCTGGTAGCACCTGCATGAGCATCACAACAGAGGAAAAAAACGTCAGAGTGATGTTCACCAGATATCATACATGAAATGAATAGTCCAACGTTTTGGTAAATATGCTTCGTGAGTAAGAGAGTAAGATCAGATCGATGCCACTCTCATGTCTGTGTGGTAAGTACGGAGTTAGAGCCAGCAGCAGGTTAGCTTAAAGACTAGGAACAGGGGGAAGCTAGCTTTTTCCTCCTGCTTCCAGTCTTTATGCTAAGCTAACAGGCTGCTGGCTACAGCTACCTATTTACCCAACGGTACAGAGACATGTGTTTTTAGTACAAGGGGTTTTGAATTGATTTAGATTGGATTAAAAAAAAAATAAAAACTGATGTAACTACAAGAAGGAGCTAAACGCAGCATAAAATCATGTCCACTCTATCCTGACATCAACATACTCCGTTATGAGGGTCAATACTCAGAAATCTGGATGCTGTGATTGGAAACTCACCCTGGATAGCCTTGATAGTTGGGGTAAGGTGGTCCCTGGGCCTGGGATGGTGGGGCCATAGGTGGTTGGTTGCTGTTGGGAGGCCCCATTGGTGGTGCATTGATGGGAGGGGTGGAGGCTGCTTGAGGGGTGACATTCGGTGGAGGAGGCCTGGATGGGGGCTGGGGCTTCGCCTGGGGTGGTTGAGGTTGCTGGGTTCAGCAAGTGGAGAGAAAGACGACAGATCAATATCTAACCATCAGCCTCACATCTGCTGCAAGGGTATAGAACATTTGTTTTTTTTTTTTTTTTTTTTGTTTGCTGCTTACAAAGACGGTCCTGGGAGCAGGGGTTGGGCCACCAGCAGGGGCAGCGGGGGTGCTCTGATAGGCAGGAACGTTGAAGGACGGAGCGCTGGGCTCTCGGGCGATGCTCTGCTGCAGGTCCCTGAAACAGCAAAAATAGTGACTGTGCTGCAATGTTTCCTTCATATTCATGCATTTATTAGCACCTTGAAACTAATCCTGGAATTGGCCTAGAGTGTTAAAATCTTAAATCAGACTACAAACTAAAAACGAGTATATATAAAACTGGTGAGTGGCCTACCTTAACTCCCTGGTCAGCTGGTATAACTGCCACACACATCAATCAAATACACAAAAAAGTACATACTTAAGTAGTTCATCCCGCTCTGTCTTGCGAGCAAAAACAATGTCGCTGCATTTGTTCTGGAACTTAAGCAGGATTTCTGTCAAGTCGTTGTAGAACTGAGGAAACAAAAGAGGACAAACATAAATCACCTGGCTTGCAAACCACCTTGACTCTAAAAAAAAAAAACCCCTAACAAATAAAAGTAGAACGTTTCTGACAGGATATGCATTACTGCAGCACAGAGCATCCTTGCAGAGGCACGCATGTGCCGGTGTGTTGTGCTGAGCGAGTACCTTGGTGCCTTCGCGCAGGTTGTTGCTGATCTCAACGTAGCTGTCATGGGCTGAAGCCAGCTTCTTCAGAACCTCCTCCCTCTGGTTGGCTTCCGTGTTGGACTGCTTCAGACTGCTGAACTCCTGGTGGGACGTCTGGAAAGGAGATCACAGATTGAGGAGATTAACTGCTAACTCTTTTTTGAACAAAAGTATATTTAAGAACAGCAGACTATCATTTTTTTCCCCCACACACACAGTGGGTTACTGAGAGGGTAAAGTGGGTTTTTACTCACTCTTTGGAAGGAATCTGCACTGGTGAAATGGTCTCATTAACTCTTTTTAACGGCTCAATCATTATCTTTGTCTGTGTTTGTTTATGTATACCTGAACTTGTCCCAGCAGCTCTTCCTGCGTGCGGAGGGTGGCTTGTACCCGCTGGTTGTAGGCGCCGTACAACTGGTCGAGCTGGGAGAGTGACAGCTGCTCCTCATTGATGGTCCCATCGTGGGAGAGCGCCGTCAGGAAGCTGGTAGACATGTCAAAAGTCACAGCCTTGATCTCTCCCTCCAGGGTCTCCCTCTCCTTCTTCATCTCGTCCATCTGGGCGAGCTGGGAGCGCAGCACGTTCACGACCTGGGAGTAGAGGGACACGGTGAAAGGAGGTGGATTGGACATGCATGTACATCTCGACATCTTCTTCACATTCAGTAGTCTACCCTGACCTCTCGCCCTCGTGATGACTGCAATATACTGTAGTTTTTCCACTTTGGCGTGAATACAGTGTAGTTGTGGAGAGACTTCTCGCACTCCTGCCTTGTGCTTTCCTACTTCTGCTTGCTTAGTTCTTTAAAGTTCCCCAGAGACACACAACGCAAAGTCAGCAAACAAAATGAAAAATGGAGCTACTGTGGGGAGGAGGGACAGGGCCATGAAGTCCACTGGGTGTTTCTATGTTTATGTGGAACACAAAATTCCTTAGTATGAGGTGACACACAAAAACGAACCACAACAATGAAAAGCTCAACATCATCTGGCTTAAACAAACAAACATCAGTGCGAGCTGACAGACCTCGCTGCCCTGCAGGGTCTTGGTTGGGTTGGCGGAGGGGATGGCAGCGTTGAGCTCGTTCTCCGGCTTACACAGCAGGGCAATCATGTCACAGTGGGTGGTGTAGCGGTCCCTCACCACCTGGTCCGCTTGCACGGCCTTGTCCAAGATGTTACTGAAGTTAGCTCCCTCTGGTAGAGAGAAGGGAGGGAGGGAGGAATGAAGGGAGGTATAGTTAGAGGCAACAAGAGAGAAGGAGGAAGGAAAAGAGGAAGAGGGGATTGCAACTTTCAACAGTGGATGACACGGAGACAAACTTCATGAACAACAACAAGAAGAAGCATGTGTATTCAGAGTGTGTGTGTGTGTGTGTGTGTGTGTGTGTGTGTGTGTGTGTGTGTGTACCTGTGCGAAGGGGCTTGTAGAGGTCTCCAGAGGGGGTTCTGTTCCAGCGCTGGTTGAACTTGGTTCTCAGCTCGTTGTCTGTCGTCTCTTCGTCGTTCAGCATCTTCAGAGCCTGAAGACGAACACAACACACAAAACATACAGAGTGCTTTAACAACACACACACACACACACACACACACACTCCTCAGATGATTATACCTTTATTATTCAGTTTGTCGTTTTTGGGCCATGTGTAAGTATTTTTGAGGAGTATTTTATATCCAGAGTATATTTACTCAGCCTTTTCATTGGCACCAACTAACAATTGATTTATCAATATATCATGTTTTCTATAAAATTTCAGTCAATAGGGAGCTCAAGAAATGTCTTAAAATTGCTCATCTGTCTGACCAACAGTCCAAAATATAAAATTTACAGATATAGAAGAATGAAGAGCATTTCCTGTATTTGTTCAATTGATTGTTTCAGCACTACTTTCATGTGTAATAACATCTAGAAATGCTAGTAAATAATATAAAGTCTACTTTTTGGCTAGCAGAGCTATACTTTATGGTAATGGCTCTTTATCAACACAACAGACTACTTTTTGGGGGAAATTAGGACATTATGGGTTTGGACTTTACAACTCTGCCAACAAACTTGGAAGCAGTTTGTATATTTTAGGTTTTTACTCCCGTCTGTTTATTTGTTTGTCAGCAAGATTTTCTAAAAAATAATAAATTGGTTGGCTGAAGCAGGAGGACAGACCGTCCTTGGCCCAGAGATCAGTGGATTAGATTTCAGTGATGATACTGATCTGGGATTTGCGCTATTGGGAACGATTATGAGTTTTTAGCATTCATGTGGTCTTCTGGCAGTGGTGCTAAACAGCATTTCATTCATATGCTTCTTTGTCAGGAAAGCAAAGCCACATGAATAACAAGCTGTTAACAAAGGCTGTAGTTCTAAAAGTGCCTGCTTTACTTTTTAAATAAATTGGTGGTTACGGTAGATCACTGGTTATGTGATCTGCAAAGTGCAGTTGCATATCTATAATTCAGTGTGTGTGTGTCTGACCTCATCCAGGATCTCTCTGTTGCGGGTCAGAAGCTCAGGCAGATCTCTGATTAGCTGCTCAATGCTCTGCAGTCCTCCCAGCTGCACGATGGCTCGGGCCTTCTCTGCAATGGATTGTGGGATAGAATCTCCTGACAGGTCCTCCAGAGCAGCCGGCAGGTTGAGGGATGCCAACACCCTGACGGACAGTTACAAAGAATCTGTCAGTTACTAAGGTCTCCACAAACATCAACTTGTGCACTTTACTCTTTTCAGGACAGCGTACCCATTGCAGAGATTGGTGGCCTCCCTCATGGTTCCCACCAGTCTGTTCACAGTCTCAGCCTTCCTCTGGGTGTAAATGCTCATGGACTGCTGCACCACCATGGGGACCATCTTCTCAAACAAGTCTGAAGAGATAAGAACAACATAAACTGGTTGAAAAAAACAAAACAAAAAACAGCCAGACAGAGAGCGTGTTATAGTCAAGATCCCATCTGCAACCATAACAACGCTTCCGTCTTACATATAATGTCTTTGAATGCGAGTTTGCTTTAGAATTTCTCAGCACAGCACTCTATAATGTTAAGTTAAAACTTAAAAAAGAGAGATCTGACTAGGCATCTAACTCTTGTAAGTGATGAGCATATATCCCAAATGTCAAACTATTTCTTTAAACTTTGACACAGCGTTTTATCTCTTATACTCCGGGAGAGAGACATAAAAGTATCTACAAGTGTGTCAAACACTCTTTACAACAAAGGAACTGTGTTTTGTGTATTTTACCTGCAAATTTCTGGCTGAGTGGAGGTGTGATGGTGGCGGCTTTGACGAGCGCCGCCTTCCCGATGTGTTCCAGGTCCTTGACCTCGGGCACGCGGTCATGGTAGATGAAGTCGTTGTCTTTCTTGGCTGCGACGAGGGCTCGGTTGATCTTCTCGCTCAGATCCTTGACGCTCACGTATTCGTCGTAACCAGACGCCACCGTCTTCACCAACTCCGCTGAGCGCTAGAGGGACGAACAGACGGTGAGGATTAAATGTGCTCCATGAATACGCTTTCTAGTTTTTGGATGTGAAACTTCAAGGCATGTAACGTCCAGTTTTTTGAAGGTGACATAAGATTTAGGGATCTATGTGAAAGCTGTGCACCTGCAGGCGAGCGATCTCCTCCCCGAAGCGCTTCTTCTGCTTAGACACGACGCTCTGGTGCAGCTCAGCGTTGGCTTGCATGATGGTGTGCTTGGCCGCCAGCACCGACAGCACTTCCTGAAAATAAAAATACTGACCAGGGAGAGGCAACCACAGAGCAACACGCAGGCACGAAAAACATATATATATATATACACACACACGCACACGCGCGCAACGGCAATGCAAACCACAAAATGGCAGACGCACACCAGCGAGGTCAAATCACAAATTGCATCACAAAAGCCAATCACAAAACAGGTACAAGCAGTCAGAGGTGTGCAAACACAGCACAAGCGCGCACATGCACACACACGCACATACATACACACCCAATGCCACCACCACGAGGGATGCAGAAAGAAAGGAGAGAAAACAGAACAGGCCATGAGTGTTTAATCTTTCATCAAAAGCTGCTACAACTTCATCAAATGTCCCATAGCCATATGTGTGTGTGTGTGTGTGTGTGTGTGTGTTCTGATATTCACACATGTAGAAATGTATGGTGAAAATATAAGTAGTGTGTAGTTCACAGAGATAGACAAATACAGAATATGCAATGTTATTTAGTCATTTTGTCTTAAGTTGGCATAGTGTATCCTGGGTTCTTTTATAATATTCCCACTTTATATCATTATTACACTTTGTGAGTCCATGAGTGTGGACATTTGGATTAGGCTGAAGTGACACTTGATCAAAATGGACTTTGAGATACGTTCACACTAAGTCCACAGGGGTTTAAAGCTATTCCACTTTCAACTCTCTCTGAGAGACATGTTGAGCCTTTTATGCACACTTTCTGTGAGTCCACATTGCTGCAGACTTTGCCTGAGGGAATAACCCACAACGTTAAACACAAGGTCACCAGGGAAAGCCCGGAGCTGTATATTAAACACATGAAATTTAAAGTAATACAAGCATAGGCTATTTTACACACCCAGTTTATTCAACAACCATTTATTTTCATTTTCTTTATTTGATTCCGTTTTGACTTTGATTTAATTAACCTCAAAATATTGTGTCTGTAGTGTGAACTTGAGGTAGTGTGTGTTGTGTGTGTTTCAGTCAGATCGTAAGTACTTCAGCGGCCCATGATTAGACGGTAAGAAACCAATCAGAATGAAAAAAAGTCAAACTGCAGATTAGTAGTAACCAACCAATCAAGAGTAAATACAGGATGGAAATGGACCAATGAGAACAAAGAGAAGTTGCAATTTAAACAATCTCAAAGTCTGTTTTTTAGAAATACACACATACAAAACAAAAAGCACAATCAGACAATACACACGCCAAACCAACCAAGAATCCAAACTCTGTGCATCTTCACCACACCGAACACACGGCTGCCCTACAGGTGTGTCCCTCACATACCTTGGGAAGGTTGTCTTTGTACTGGCACTGCTTGCAGGCTTCGCCGTAGAAGTCTGCTGCCTGATTGGCCAGCTTTGCAATGACAGCGTCTTTCATCCTATCTATTGGGTGAACAAGACACTTTTAAGAGAACACCTCAAACAAAATACACTCAAGATAAGACAAGCTGATCAGAGCATCTGGTCTGTTAACTGATATCTGACATTTGGTCTTAATTCAGAACGCTCTGCAGCTGCAGTTTCTACACCAGCCTGATGAAATTGCTCTTACATTTTACAGAATATAAAAACTATTCAACAGCAACTCACCACCTCAGCAGAAAATGGGAGTTTAAATTTATGATGTAACTTTCAAAACTGTGCTTAGAAACTCTAATAAGCAGCTCTGTAGACAGAACTGGGACAGAGGCTCAAAACTGCCTTCTGCAGTCGTTCTAAATAAACCTTAAGGCAAACAAATGTGTATTATTAAAGATGCTTTTTATTCAAAGACAGGCAGATTTGTGATACCAGTTTCCATAAACTTGTTAAGACACATTTTCAAGCAAAATACTAAGATGTCCATGTCTATGATACACTTTTAAAACCAGGGAATTAAAACTGGAAGTTGTTTCTCTTCTTCCGAGTATCGACATGACAGAAACAGATAAATCATAATGATACACCGAAAAGGCTTGAAAGTCTCTCCAGTAGTTTATGATGCAACAGTCTCTCAGTGAAGACTTTGTGTGTGTTTGTCTGTCCTGTGGTACCTGAGGTGGCTTTGAGGAAGAAGACCTCCTGGGCCTGGGCCAGCATGATGAGCTTCAGGGTCCCCACAGTCTCGGGGGAGATGTCCATGGTGGGCTCCCTGTTCAGCGCTGACAGCACTGTGTCCTTGATGTGACCGAACGCTCCACTAGCCAGCTGGATGGTGAGACAGATAAAGAGCGAGAGACAGGTGAGACACTACTGCAGATACTGGCGGTGACTGTCGGTCGTAAAACAGCAGATAAATCTGGAAAACCTTTGTTTCTTTATATGAAGGGTTTGCAACAAAAGGTAATATCTTGTACATGGCATTTTGCTATTCTTAAAACTTCAAATAATTTAACTATTAACTAAATTAACTATTTGAAATATTAAAAAATACATTTGATGTCAGAAATATACGGTTTTTATCGCAGTTAAATTATTGAAGAAGAGAAGAAAAACATCAGTGGTAGTGTTGTGTACATTGAGTGAAACTACTTCTTCTTCTTTGTTTAAGTCATGGCCCTGTCCCAACACTAATTAAAATGCTTAAAGCACAGTTGTATCAGTAACTATACCAATCATAAAATGCAAATTAATATTCAATATGCTTGTAAAATCTTGAGAAAACAACAATAAACAATATTGGAAATGTGAACAGACTCCTAAAAGTCGCTTCCAGTTAACATCTGACACACAACAGAGTTTATCTGCATAGCCATAACAAAACAAAATCAAGAAGTACATCACTGTGTGTGTGTTGGTCTGCCCACCTGATAGAATTTGGCTGCAGTCTTCAGGCCCTCATCATTGTCCAGGTTCTGCTCCGAGGCAATCTGACTGGCCAAGGCTGCTGCGTTGAACAACACGCACGTCTTCTCGTAGCCCAAACTGGCCAAAGCTGCAACACACAAAAACAAAAACAAGATCTTCGTTAGAGTGCTTTCTGCTTCTTATCAGGGACAACTTCAACTGCAGAATAATATGCTTTCACAGCATCCTGGCTGGTTCTCACAGCTAAAAAAGTGGTGACAGAGGGGGAAAGTGACATCTATCTTTTATCCCTTGAGTACTGTGTCTGATATCAACTGCTTGCTTTTTGTGTGGGGTTGGCATTTTCTTCGACCAACACTTTCTACTGCTTCATTCTACAGTTTTCTCGCCTCAAAGTACACTGGAGAGAAAAAAGAATCCCACAGTCATGAGCTCCCACAATTCACCACAGAGGACAAAAGATTCCAGCTTGAGCAGAATAAATGTGAAGAATGAACTCAACAAAGAGCAGTCTTAAGAAGTGGAACATTATTTTCTCTCCCATTATTGTTCTTTTTCCTTTTGTGTATTTATTGCTGTTAGCACCTTGACAAAATGTCTTTCCGTCTCTTACACACATACAATACTTCAGAGGCAAAGTTTTACTCAACTCCTAAAAGGCATCTTATCAGGCCCGTTTCTGGACGCAAAATAAAACCAATTTATTTGAGAAAGCTTTGGTTCTTATCGGTTGTGTGTGTGTGTGTGTGTGTGTGTGTGTGTGTGAGAGATAGACACACAAAGCAACAGATAGTAACAGATGAATAGTAAGAGACAGCACGACAGATTTGTACCATTGAAGGTAAAGTCCTACATTGGCTTTAACTCTTTTTTAAATGCAGCATGCACAGATATTCTCCCACGTACACAAATGCACTTGAGGTTGCACTTACCGAGCTTGACCGAGCCACCGAACAGCGATCCTTTATCAAAGGCATCCTTCCATGTGAAGGTTAAGCAGAGCTGTGGAAACAGAGAGACGCTTTGTGTTCAAGTTCTTCTGTTTGGGAACTAAGTCTAACCATCGTGTGCCGTCTGATCAGTTACCTGGTTCTCAGAGAAGGGAAACTTGGGCTCAACCGCACACAGCTGGTCATAGTATCTGGAGAGAGAAAGAAATGTGTTCTTAAGCGCCGTCTACACCCAAAAATACCTGCTCTGATTGTTTTCAGATATGTCATCATTTTTCATTGGAAATGTTTTTTTTTTTATAACTATCATTGAACTTGACATTTAGATAAAGCTGAGTTTTAAAAAAAGGAGATAAACAGTAAATATGAACAATAATCATAACTGTGAAACAAGGTTAAAGAGGAGTAACAATAATTATATAACAGCAGCTGTGAGGTCTGAGGAATCTCTGCCATTTTAGAGACACTTGACAATGAGTCAGGAAAAAAATGTCAGGTCAGGCAAACACTGCAACGAGCACGCAGACCAACACACAGTCAGTGATCCTCAGCTCTTTGTCTTATCAGTATCTGTGCATGTGATGTAAATAGTCTATTATTAGAAATGACAACACGCAGAAGGGCCAGTTAGGGAAACCCCTGTTACCGGTTCATTCAGCCGGCTTAATCCAGAGCCAGGAAAAAGGCCGGAATTAAAACTTTTGCTTTCTACATAGAACCATAAACACACAGAGTTTGTTATCCTTTAGTCTCTCTCTCGCGCGCGCACACACGCGCACACGCACAAGCACAAGCTGAGACGAGGTGTGCCAACCGGTTACCTAACAAAAAAAAAACCTGGACAAAACAATCGTTACCATGATGACACAATAGCTTTGAAAACGATAGGGCCCGTCGTCCCGGCGACCTGGCACATGGCGGGACAGACGACATGTGCAGAGAAGACGAGGACCGGCAGCGCTAGCAGTCAGCAAGGGACACACATGCTAACTAAGACCCTGTATCTACAAACCCACAGCCCCTACAGCTTACACACAAAGCATGATAAAATATCACTGTACATTTTAGTTAGCTAGTTAGTTAGATTGCCAGATTAAAACAAAGGCCAAATCTTTCGGATCCTGTGAGAAATCTTTCCTCTTCAGTCAGTACAGATAATTTTTTTAGATTTTCTGTCAATATTTCTCTCAAATACTTTCTTATAAACCGTTGACATAAACCAGGGATGCACCTATTCAACAATTTGTCTCCAAGTACAAATGTTTACGCCTCAACTGAGTTTATAGGTCAATAGATCTGACACCAGTTATGTTATTTTCCCTAAATGTATGATCTGGATTGGTATAATTTTTATGAAAGGGCAACATGAGAAGAATAAACAACCAGCCACCTGCAAGCGCATACCTGGCTGACGTAATCTGGGCAAACCCTGTGCATTAAATAACTAATAAGTCATAGAGAAGAGAGACTGAAGTGAGAAAGGGCAAAGTCTGTATGTCACATATGAGTTTAGTATGTTAGTGTTTATTAGTTGATTGGTTATCGCACATGATAGGACGGATAAAGAGCAGGTTTACGGATTCTCCATTAGTGCTCAATCATTAATACGTTATAAGTCTGTAAACTGGTAATTGAATAAGAGCAAGACATGCACCGTAAATGGAACAAGGAACAAACATAAAACCTTTTTCTGTCACAGTTCCCCTATGCAAAGTAGTTACCACTGAGACACTCTTTTGCTCTTTACACTAAGCGTCTTATGCATTATACAGCCGCTATTTAAAAAAATAAACTCCACAGGCCTTCTCTGTAGCTCATGTCTCCGTGCGTTATGTGGCTTCAGAGTCTCGTAGACACACAATTGTTATGCTTTATTATATCCATCTGTTTGCTGATATGAAAAGATGTAACTCTCTTCCCTAGCCACCCTGGATGTCTGATCACGTGGCTGCCAGTGGACTGAAGGCCTCGGCTCTACTGTGTGTAGGCCTGACTGTGACAGCTGACAGGAGAGCTGTGCTTACACTTTCTCCCTGAAGCTGTATAGATACATAACTCCTGTAAATATATATAGATGTGCCCATGAGTTTGAATAGGCGAATGTATGAATGGATTTGTTGGCTAGTGATCTTCTGGGGAAGTCAAAAGTTATAATTAGTAGCTGTCACCCTTGCAACACAAACCCAGGAACAGTACGAGTCAGCTGATGATCAATCTTCCAAATAGAAACTGGCAGATGAAGATGGTTGCTTTATGCTGTCACTGACGTGCAGTTTTATTTGAGCTTTTGTGGTTGGTTTTATATAAATATATTTTACGCATTTTATTATGTTTAAGTCTATCTGTGCTCTGTGTTTTACCTTGGGGGACAATACAGTTTATGTTGAACGGTGAAGCTTATTCTAAAGCTACGATTTAGATAGTTTAACTTGACTTGAAGTCACTTCAATAAATTAACCAAAGCTTAAATCACAACTAGCTCGGCTAACCTAGCTCATTTCATTTAGTAGGTATCTGACCGTTCAGTTAAAGACGTAAACTTAACATGAATATCATATGAGTCTGTTATTATGGTGAGAAATTCCCCCGAGCAAAACAAGCTATAGCTTGACTAAGTTTAGCTCCCAGGTTAGCCACTCAAAGCTAACAAATTAGGGTGCGGCAATAACTGGACTAACTCACCTGCGACAGGTGAGAAGGTTGCTCTGAGTGTTAATATAACACGGTAGCTAAATCTGTCATGTTATAAGAGGAGGACTTTCTACCTGAGCAGGATCTCCAGGGAGCTCTCGTGCTTGTCCAGAGGCCTTCCCAGCGCATTCTTGCGAAGCTTGTTCAGCTCATCCACCGCTCGGATGTACTCCCCCTGCTCCTCGCCCGCTGGGTATGTAGCAGTTATAAATTTAGAAAGTGGTTTCACCAGATCCACCTCAGAGGACTTCTTTAACGGGACTGAAATAAACGTCGCCATTTCGGCCCGTAAAAGAGGTATATTGAATCAGAAAAACAGACGATAAGCGACCAACGAACACAAACAACAGCGAGCGAGCGACCCACTTCCTGGTTTCTGACAGGCGACGTCCAATTACGTCATGGGGGAACAGACAGGCGCACTGCGCAGACTCAGTAGCGTTTTAATGAGAAGTGGACCAGAGCGACAGATACAGTAATAGACAGACAGACAGACAGAGTAGATAGCCAGACGGACGGACAGTAGGAGCTGGCTCAAATCGTGGCAGCGGCAGCTAGTAGAGGCACTTCCTGTGGCAAGCTCAGCTGCCACGGCAAGTTGTGGCAGCTGCCACGACTTGCCGCGGCAGCTGCCACTGTTTGCCACTGTTCGTGGCAGCTGCCACAACTTGCCGCGGCAGCTGCCATAGTTTGGGAGAGGTGCCGCGGTAGTTTAGCCTTTATTTATCGTTATTTGACAATATGTGACAATACATTAATGTCCTTAAAGGTATGACTGTTGGTAGTTGTAATTGGTTTAGTACAAAAATGCCGATTTGTAATAGTATGGCCACTCGTTTTCATTAAACTAAGCTAATATAGGCTAACGTCAGTTGGTACTTGTTGCCCATGGCAACGATAAACACTGTCAGTCAGCGGACTGAAGAAATGCAAATTGCAAATATGGAAAAGATGCATTGTATTGTTTACAATAATGACAACCCATATCACCTATTGACTTGGATATGTTTATATATATATATATATATACACACAACATATATATACAACAACATATATATAACATATATATAACAACAAGCTGTGGCAGCTGCCACAGCTTGTTGTTGCGACAGTTTTCAGTTTGTTGGAGCTGCCACTACTTGCTGTGGCAGCAGCCACAGTTTGGGAGAGGTGCCGCGGCAGTTTAGCCTTTATTTTTCGTTATTTGACAATATGTGATAATACATTAAGGTCCTTAAAGGTATGATTGTTGGTCGTTGTAATTGGTTTAATAAAAAAACGACGATTTGTAATAGTATCGCTACTCGTTTTTATTAAGCTAATATAGGCTAACGTCAGTTGGTACTTGTTGGTACTCTGTTTGTCCTGTCTATGCTAACGAATTTCATTGCACAATGGATTTATCAATTCAGAAAAATATAATTTCGAAAAACAAACAGAGGAAAACATCTCTATACCTGTGGTGATAATTAAAAAAATATGTATGTGCCCTGCACTTGTTCACGCCTGACAGAAGTGCTCACTTAAAGGTGTACTCCCTCTTGTGGCCAAATGGGTCAATAACGCTTGTCTTCAATATGTACTATTCCTGGGTGCAGAAAACTGGAGCGGTCACTATTTTGTAAACTACAACACCAGATGAACAATACATATTTTGGAAAACAGTATACAGTTTAGGTCATGCTATGGAGCTTTAATGAGATGAAATAAAATGAAATCAAAAAACATATGTTGGGGTGGCTTCTTGCCATTAACTTTGAAGTCCTTGTCCTAACATACATTTATTTGTTTTATTTGTTTATTTATTTTGCAGGGACAATGCACACCAATCAACAGTAAAACTGTGAGTGAGCCAGAGTTAGCCAGAGAGGCTAGTTTTCATCTGCTGTCCCCGGCCAGATATTTGAAGGCTGCCTAAAAATTACAAAATTTCTAATAAAAATGGAATTAAAATTCATAGATAGACAGTAACATATAGACAAAACCAATACACATATAAGCAAAAGCAAAGTGTACAACACTAGAGCAGAGCAGACATAACAGGCTGCAGCATGCGTCAGGCAGAACAAACCCACCTACAGTACAAGCACATATATAACACTGAGGCACATAACATACACATCAAAAATAGAAAATAGCAACAGTGAACAAGACAAATGCACATATAGGCAAAACAAGCAGGCAGGACAGACAGTACATCAATGCTTGCACACCTGATTGGCAACAAGCCATTCCTTAAGGCTGTGTTTGAATGTTTTGTACATGTTTTGTGTGCGTATATGTGGTGGCAGAGTATTCCATGAGTGAGCTTCCTTCACAGAGAATGTAGATTTGCTAAAAGAGCTTGACCAATGTGAAATGACACAATCACCTCTTGAAGCAGATCTAGTGAGTCTGCTGCTTTGAGTGCTTTGTTTAATAAAATCACTAAGCGGAGGCGGGGCCATACCATGTAAAATTTTAAAAACCAGACACACATCAGTGAATTTAATGAGGTTCTCCCAACTCAAGATATGGTGTTTGATGAGGATATTGCATTGATGGTGATTTCTGGGTTTTTAGAGCTTGTTTATGGAGAATATGAATAGATGTTAATGTTGTGCTGCTGGCTTGTGCCCAGCTGGTTGCGCAGTAGGTCAGATGGGGGACAATCATCGCATTAAAATACAGTTTCGTAGCCTGTATGGTTAGACTGTTTCTTATATATCTGAAATTCATGAGATTACATTTTAAGACCTTTGTCACATGTTTTACCTGCTTTTTATTAAAAGAGAAATTAGAATCAATACAAATTCCTAAATATTTAAAATCTGACACTACCTGTAGTTTATATATTTTTATTATAGTTTATATATATATATATATATATATATATATATATATATATATATATATATATATATATATATATATACACATATCCAAGTCAATAGGTGATATGGGTTGTCATTATTGTAAACAATACAATGCATCTTTTCCATATTTGCAATTTGCATTTCTTCAGTCCGCTGACAGTGTTTATCGTTGCCATGGGCAACAAGTACCAACTGACGTTAGCCTATATTAGCTTAATAAAAACGAGTAGCGATACTATTACAAATCGTCACTTTTTTTATTAAACCAATTACAACGACCGACAGTCATACCTTTAAGGACCTTAATGTATTGTCACATATTGTCAAATAACGAAAAATAAAGGCTAAACTGCCGCGGCACCTCTCCCAAACTGTGGCAGCTGCCACAGCAAGTAGTGGCAGCTCCAACAAACCGTGAAAACTGTCGCAACAATAAGTTGCGGAAGCTGCCACAAACAGTGGAAACTGTCGCAACAAGTTCTGTCAGCTGCCACGAACAGTGGCAAACAGTGGTAGCTGCCGCAGAAAGTCGTGGCAGTTGCCACGACCAGTGGCAAACAGTGGCAGCTGCCACAAAGTCGTGGCAGCTGCCACAAAGTCGTGGCAGCTGCCGCAACTTGCTGCGGCAGCTAAGCTTGCCACAGGAAGTGCCTCTACTAGCTGCCGCTGCCACGATTTGAGCTTGCCCTTTCTCCGGACGGACGGACGGACGGACGGACAGACAGATAGATAGATACTTTATTATTCCCGCAAGGAGAAATTTGTTCGCTACAGCAGCATTATGATACAGGTAAGCAAAGTAACAGAGTAAAAAGATATATATTTTGAGAATACAAATGCACAATATATACAATAAAAATATCAGAGTAAGAAATATTAAATGTAAAAAATGCACAATATATACAATGAAATAGAATACTATTTTTTTTTTGACCAACAACAAACAAACAAACAAACAAACAACAGTGTAACGGAGTTATAGTCCTGTGAATGATTTGGCCAGAGGTGATTTAGCGACAGTCTTGTATTTCCACGACTGAACACCGTGGCCGTTTTAACCTACGAAGGGGTCCAAGTTAAAAAACAACCTGTCAGGGTCCTGTAAACCCCCTTCTTCTCTCCATCTTTGTGTAATGTGAACAATATTCCTGTGCCACAATATTACCCTGGTGTGCTGCGAGGGTAGCTGATTGAACATAAATACTTTAGTAATATATACCATATAATATATAATAAGAATATATAGAGACCACAACACTCTCCTGAGGCACAACGTGTTCACAATTTTACAGATAAAGAATCAAAAACGTCATAAATGTATGAATATAGACAAAATATATAATACAACTATGAAATTGCGAAACAGTTACTTAATATTTGTTTTTAAATGTGCTTGCTACAATGATATGCTATTTCATCCTGCTTATCTTTTGTAAGAGCTGTGTTTATTGTGGGTCATTTTATTAAATTCCATTAGGTTATATTTTAAAATGTCCATGTTTATTTAATGTTTTTCAGACTGTTGTGTTTTTATGTAGCCTATTTAGAGTTTTCACTCCCATTAAAAGGACTTATCACGTCAGTTTATACTGTGCTATAATACTGCATATTCCTTTATTTCCAAACAGTGTTACATTTGTTTCAAACAATTGATCAAATTACCACAAACCATTTGCTACACAGTGAACCTGCAGGGTTTAGGGCCCAGTAAGGGGCCTCTAGCTCCAGGGCGGTTCTCACTTTGTGGGATTAAGCAAAACTGTATAAACACAAAATACAATAAATGTAGATACTACTGGTAAACCAGATGGGAAATTAAAAAGGCTATAATGCAGAAGCAACTGGGTAACCTGTAAAACAACACATGGGTTACACTCAATAACATGCACTTTGAGACAGTCAGCTGTGAACTGCCAGCTGTTTGCGGTCCACTAGGACTCAGATAAATTGCTAGTTTTAGTCTGCTAATTGATTGCAACAGCTGTATTCACTCTTCATCCCAGATGTAATTCAGCTAATGATACAACTGCTGGGGGGGAAAGTTAGCATGAGACCTTTTGGCAGGTGCTTTGTGCTCAACAAACTATACGAGTCACCACCCTTTAATCTAATTATAGTGCAACAAAAGGCCACCTTTGATTTCATGCAACACCACAACAGACAATTGTTGTTCTTTGTGGCTTACAGGGAAATCTGAATATGACTTTTCTGCATTAGCAATGAATGCTTTTATGGATTATGAAAAAGAAAAATAGGTTCTTTAGATTCATGACTACCCAGAAAGATATATAAACAAGAGTGTGTCTGGATTCTCTTTGACCATTGAAGGGGGACTCCGGTTTCTTAGAGGAGGCTACTTATCAACCTGTTAAAATAGTTGTATAATGTCCCCTGTTGCTTTGAAAGAGCTGTCAAAGTCTGAGGAAATAATCCAGATGATGTTATCAGGGTTGTCTCGGCTTGGAGACAACATCAGAAAGCTTACTTTACAAAATGGGGATAAGCAGTTTGAAAGACATGGGTGTAAACCAGATAAGGAGGATCTAAAAATAAAAGACTTTTTCTGTGCACACAAAAGATTATTTACCTGTTTTTGTTCTGCACAAATTTGATAGAGCACATGGTGAGCACTTCTCCTTTGCTGGGATAATCAATCCCCCCCCCCCCCCCCTCCCGACAGGCGCAGGTGGCACATCAAGATGCTGATTAAACAGCATCGTTATGACACAGGTGCGTTTTGGGTTGGCCCCAATAAAAAGCCACTCTAAAATGTGCAGTTTTATCACACAACACAATGCCACAGGTTATAAAGGGGTGGGCCATCGGCATGCTGAGTGCAGGAATGACGTCCAGAGCTGCTCGTCTGCACGCTCTTCCTCCTCAGCAGGGTCTTGACCTTTTGGCGATGTGTGGTTGAGCAGTTTGCTATTGTAAACGTTGTGAAATGTGCCCTATGATTGCAGTGTGGTTATAGTCCGGACAGCGAACGCAAGTGCTCATTGTCGATGGTAATTTGAATGCACATATACTAAGACGAGAGCCCGAGGCCCATTGTCCTGCCATACATCCGCCGCCAACACCTCACGGTTCATCTCACAGCATGATAATGCACGGCTCCATGTTGAAAAGATCTGTGAACAATTTCTGAAAGCTGAAAACATCTCTGTTGTTGCCTCTTTATACAACCATGTTTTATGCATGGCCTCACCAGACATGTCATCCATGGAGCATGTTGAAAATGCTCTGGATCTGCGTGTTCCAATTCCTGCCAATACCCCAAAAACTTCCCAGACATTGAAGACACATGGGCTAATATTCAACAGTGTGAAGGACATGTGTTGCACTGCATGAGGCAAATGCTAGTGACACCAGATACTGATTCTGCAAGATAAGTTACCTGTGACCAAAACAAAATTCTGTCTCCCTGTAGTTACGTGAAGTGTGTCTGTTCAAGATAAAACTGCAAATTTTAGAGTGGCATTTTATTATGGGCACACATTTTGTTCAATTTGAATTGCAGAAGTATCCCTTAAGAGTGGACAACCATGCCTTTTCTCTGTCCTCTTGAGTCAAAAACAAACTATGGTACAGTACAAAAGGAAGGAAATACAGAATAGCAGGACACCAGAGAAAGTTATGAAATCATTTATTCCCAACATGTGGTTGTGTACATCTCCAGCATATGATACTGTGCACATGAGAAGCATCATCATTGACATTAGGCTGTACATGAACAGTGGTCACCTCTCCTGCCCACAGTCCCTCACTCTCTCTCTCACACACACACACACACACACACACACACACACACACACACACACACACACACACACACACACACACACACACACACACACACACACACACACACACACACACACACACACACACACGCTCTCAGTCACACAGACAGACAGGATGATTGGTCAGGCCTTCAGGAGACCAGAGATGCTCACCAGAGTTAGCCTGACTTGGTATCACATCTGCTCTGTTACTGAACACTGTGGTACTCGTGTCCTTGTAAACACCACAAGCGCTACAGTCCTGGCTCTGGCGCGCGGTGAGACAAAACATGGATGCTTTTTAGTCTCGACATTCTTTTAATTTTTTTGTTCTCCTTCTTATAGGCGGGTAAGAAAAAGGGTGTGGCTGTGGGACTACTGACTACACATCGAGCTTGAGTTTTGTGATTTCTCAGTGCAGACTTGGTCTCTAACATGGAAAAACAAGAAGGTGTTATACTGAACCAAATGATCTCTCACTCCCCCCCCCCCCCCCATCTTCCACATGCTCTTTACTAAACAGCAAGCTAAACACGGTTTCATCATACCAACAGGAAAATGTTTATGACAACTACTGACATGATTAAGTTTTCTTTGCAAGAACAAAAAAAAATGATACACATGCACACACATTCTGACACTTAGGAGGCGTGCAAACTGTATGCACTTGCAACATTGCCAGACGTTGTGTATCAAAATTAAAAAGGGGGTCAACGAAACCAACGGCGACTCTGAAGACCTGTGTGAGATTTCAAAAAACACATGACCTGCACTTCCTGTGTTCAGCTACATTAAAAACAGGGTTTTGAAGATGGATGAGGAGCTGCCATGATTTTCTAGTCTACAGGATAAGACTATTAAAACCAGGCTACCGCTGTGATACTTTTCTACCAGCCCGCTGTGTGATGGGTTGTTTCTCGCAAGGCAGATCCTGGAAGGGAGTGTTTATTACTATGTACATGCAGCGCACAAGCACAAGGGTTTAATTCTCCATCGGATCAATTCTATGAATGCTTCTAATGACCAAGATGTACAGAGCCAATGAGGCTTTTCCTCAAAAAATATAAAATAAAAGCCTATCTATCTAAAACCCCTTTGGTCCACATTATAGAAGGTTTTTGGATAGGCGTTAATGCTCTGCATGTCAGTCTTCTATACAGGTTTATTCCTCTTTTTCTGCATTTTTATGGCCAAAATCCCAGAAAGCGTAAACTGCACTCCTCTAAACCAGTGTTTCAAAGTCAGCACAGAGAGCAGAGGAGTCAAAGATGAGGTGCATGTGCACTGTGTTTGTGAAAGTGAGTAAAAGATAGAGCTAAAACGCCGTTATGGCACCAGAAACAAGACGAGAGCAATAGAAACAGCTGACCCTTAAATAAAGCATCAACTAAAAAACGGTAAAAGCGCAGGCTGAACAGGACGAACGTGAAGAGAGTTGAGCTCAGAGTGTCATGTCAACAGACAGAGAGGTATGGCAGGAAGTCTAAATTCACGACTATGTGACAATAATTAATGTAATCAGTCCGTCTGACAAGAACACACAACTTATTGTTGGTGTCAAAATCCACAAATGACGCCACTTCCACAAATTTAGCCTGGACATTACAGGGGGTCACCAAGCTCAGCTGATCAACAAATGGTTTATTAAGCCAACCCCCGTCGAGAATGTTAAACAAGCAGAGTAAATTTTGGGATTCTCATTTAAGCCGGTTAGTATGTTGAGATCGCATGCTGTTCAGCAGTACAGGTTATCAAAATACTGGCCTCGTGCTGGTTGAGCACGTCGTGTAAGAAGGGAAACGAGCGATAAGGAAACTCTGCTTTCTTTCCATCTCCTGTCGGCCAGAACGTTACTCCCCCCCATGGAAACCATATAAAAAGACAAAAAAATAAAATAATAAAATCAAAATACATACATCATTATCTTTCCCCTAACACCATATCCCCCCCCACCCCCGTCTCTCCTCTTTTAACTGAACAGCTCCATTAATAGTGTTTTCAATATGAAACAGTGGACACACCCATGTCAGATTCTAACATTTACATGGCTTTAGGCTTTAGCGCAGTCTGACTGCTTCCCATCGAGCGATCGTTCAGAGAGAACGGGAGGAAGTACGAGGAAGGAGTAGAGAGGAAGGCAGAGAGGGACAGAGAGAGGCTTCTGCTCCAAAACAGAGGGTGGAGTATTAGTGATGCCATCTGTCCTCCTCACTACTTCAGGATTAAATGGAGTCCTTCGCCTAGTTCATCTGGAGAGGAAGACAAGTGTTGGGGGAAAGAAGAAGAACAACATTAAATTCTTGTCAAATAAAAAAGGATCTACTGAGCCTTGGTACAGGCCAAATCAAAATTGTAAAAGACTAAAGGCCACTGATACATTATGAGCTCACCTTTGACAGTGCTGATCAAAAAACAGCTCTCGTCAGGCAAGTTGTAAACCATCTAGAAACAAAACAAACGGTGAAATGTGTTCATCAAATGTCTGACATAAAAGCAGGAGTGATGCAGTACAGCACAGATGTAAATCACATGCAAATGAGTGACATTTGAGTTGTTGTTCCTGGTCACACAAAATAGTGACGCACATCTTATTTCTTCCTCTGTACAGAGTGTGTGAGTCTCAAACCCAGTCCTGACATTTACTCTTGCCCCTATCCACCAATATTACAATGTTTAATAGATACCAAATCAATATTTGAGAGACAGATTTATAACATCCCTCTGAATAAAGAGCCCTCCACGGTTGAGTGTGTGATACTCCAAACACTAAGAGCAGTGTGTGTGCGCGCTGGTACCTGGTCACTGAGCAGGATGTGTATGCCTGTAGGACCCTGCCTGTACACCTGGTTGATGGTTCCCAGTGGAAGGTTGCACACACACGCCATCTTGCGGATCAGTTCTGCAGCTGTGAGGTCCTCTAGGTACAGAGCATGATACACTGCACAGACCAGAAGATGTGTTAATATTCTCTCTCTCTCTCTCTCTCTCTCTCTCTCTCGCTCTCTCTCTCTCTCTCGCTCTCTCGCACACACACACACACACACACACACACACACACACACACACACTACCGTGTAAACTAGAGGAAATGCTGTGTTCTCCATTTTCATTGCTGGCGTGTCTCTCCAGCAGGGGGCTCTCTCGGGGGGACTCTTGACAGACGTACACTGTCAACCTGGGACGCACTGACCTACACACAAACATAATTAATGCATTAACACACTGGTCCCTTCATGATGCTCATACAGGTGTGCACGCACGCACGCACGCACGCGCGCACACACACACACACACACACACACACACACACACACACACACACACACACACACACACACACACACACACACACACACACACACACACACACACACACACACACACACACACACACACACACACACACACACACACACACACACACACACACACACACACACACCTGGATTTAAGTGCATTGAAGAGTCTGATCCCATCTGCTGGCCCACAAATCTGGACCAGGTCGTCCCGGGTTAGCTTCAACAAATCAGAACCTAAGCAACAAGTTGGATAAGTCACTTGCACTGTAGCGGTCACAATGTTACGTCCATGTTTAAGTGTGTGTGTGTGTGTGTGTGTGTGTGTGTGTGTGTGTGTGTACCTGAGAAGTGAGAGAAGAGCCGTGTGTAGGAGCTGAAGCGATTTTTCAGCAGCCACTTCTGTGCGTCCTGTATGGAGGCGGTGGGGCTCAGCTGCTGCAGAGAACGACAAGAGAGCCACACGGTGTTAACACACGTCCACACCTGGATCTGAGTTTAACTTTACACACTAGACTATACTGTACAGTTGTTAATGTTTGATGGAACTAGGGCTGAACTAGTGATTTTCTATTAATGGTTAAAGAATTAAAATGTCAAAAACAACACCTGTCTAAAGTTCTGTATTGAAAAACATGAAATGATTTACCTTTTCCACCAATTCATACAGGAGAGAGGACTGGAGGCTAACCTCCGAGGTGCCATGGCTAACAGGGTCTGCCTGGTGATTGGGTGAGGACGAGTCACTAGAACACAAGACATGGTAATTAAGAGAGGCGAGACCAACACACTCCTCAGCCTAAGGCCACACACACACACACACACACACACACACACACACACACACACACACACACACACACCTGTCCGGTACTGAGGAGGTTGTGTAGGTGGACAGCGGGGTGGAGGAGAAGGAGGGAGTAGCTGCCTGGTTGGGGCTGACGTAGGCGTCTGGCCACGGGGAGCACTGAGGGGAGACACAGATGTATAAATACACAATTAATCAGACTCACTGGGTTAATAAACACTGCAGGCCAACTCCCCAACAGAAAAAAAGGTTGTGGAAAAATAAATGGTGGATAAGTGAATTTAGCTTTGCACCGCCTCCATCCCACCCTAATGTCAAATACATGGCATTAAAAACGTCTCCTTCGCAGCAGCTGAGGGTCTACAAGCTTCAGGCTGCAGCCGGGTGTCTACAGTGAGGGGGGGGGGGGGGGGGGGGGGCAGACTGTGGATGGAGTGATGGGGAGGAGAGGGGAGCAGGGTGCTTACACTGCCTCTCTTGGCCAAGGAGTCGCCACAGTCAGCGGGAAGTGTCCGCTTGCTGGACTTTTTCAGCTCGTGGTCACCCGCATCTTCTATGATGGGTTCAAGCCTCGTCTACATACAGACACACAGCAGAGGTTAGCCAGCCAGCGACCGACACACAAACACAACCAACAACCTGCGGGCAGTCTCAGTGTGGCATACAAAGTGTAGACAATTTAAAAAAAACTTCAATAAATGCTTTTTTTTTTTTTTTCCACCAATAAAAGCCGTGACAAAATCTGAGACACAGAAAACATTGTAATCTATACTTAACGATAAAGACTTAACAGCCCAATGAAAGTGTTTCTGTATGTTTTAACATTTGAATCTGTTTTATTGTGGACGTGGGCCCCCTCACCTGACAAAAAGACCACCTTCAGTCAGCAGACTGTGTCTAATGTTTAGACCTCTACAAACTAAACTAGACCACGAGACGAGATGCGTCAGGATCCAGGGGATTTACCACCGAAGCTAAACAACTAACAGTACTTGGGGGGGTGGGGGGGAGGGTGGGCGACGACGATGACGACGACCCTGGTTTGCATCTTAACATTACTGCCAACCACTTTCCAAAGCATACCAGACAACAAACCGTCTGCCAAGCGGCCATTTGTTTCCGTTCATGTTGCTACAGAGACTTCAAACCTGCGCTCGAGACAGGAAGTCCACCACATCTGTCACTTTGACTGCTATGTCAAGTTGTATCATCATCACATTTTGATGCACTGCAGTTCAAGAGCAGATTGCTGTGGTGGTTTATTGATGTGCCTATGAGAAGCTCCCCCATCTAACACCAGCAAACAGCATTTTACTTCAAGAGCCATATGCTGTAGGGGGGAAGAAAATAAAAGAAAGAAAACAATAAGAATAGCAAAGGAATAAAAGGGTATCCTGTGAATTTGGTAGCTCCTTTAAAAAGGACTTAAAAGTTTTGTTTTTTTGTATTTCAATGGATTCATGCAATTGTTGGTTGGCAGAAGATGAATTGGCAACTAGTTCCAGCTTTATATATGAGGATTTATACGTGAGGATTTTCTTCTTTTCTCTGTTTTGTGAATTGAATATAATTGAGTGTTTTCATTGACGTCACCCTGAGCGTGGAGAAATTAAGTCACAGCCCGACAACGGATGAGACGAAAAATCTAAAAGCATTCATACATGTTTGACAAGATGGTTGGCAGTGATGTAAAGCACCAGTATGGCCCTAACACATACATATATTTCACGTACGTGGGTGCATACATTTTAACATGGATAACCACCCAAATGAGAAAATAAAACTGGATGCCTGCTACTACTTCAGCCTAGTTTGTGCTAGAGCCATGTATCTGTAAGGCTTGACGGTCCAGAGCAGCTGCATACTGACCTCTGACAGGATAGTGGTATCATAAGAAGGCTGGTACTTTTCCTTCTCTTGAGGTGTGCGTTTCTCCATCTTCTCCCGGTCTGTCTTCTGCTTGCGGTCCGCCCCCTTTGGCTAAAACAGGAAGTGGCGAAGAAGAGCAAGACAGATTTAAATTTTGCTGCGAGTGCCGCCATATGTTGGGGTGTAAAAACGTCTCCCCCTGATGAGAGAACGAGTGTGTACCTTAAAGACTTTGATTTGGCAAGAGGCAGAGTGGAGGTGCTCTGTGTACTCTCCACCGTCTCCCTGGGCGAACGTGTCAAACTGGATCCTGAAGGGGACGCCCTTCTCTCCTCCGTGCTTCCTGGGAGTGAACTCTGTGCTGATGCAGTGCACCTGCAGACAGCCGGGAGACAAGTGAGCACAAGTGAAACGAAAATATGTGTTTGATGTGGAAATACAGTGGCTCTCCCAACAGATGACACAAAGGAGAGCTGGTGTGTGTGTGTGTGTTACCTGCACAAAAACAGAACTTCTTTTGTTCATGTCCCACAGGAACTCTGCAGCATTAAGCTGGGAGGGGTGAGTCTTCGGCTCCACAATGCCCACTGACATGGGGATATCTGTCTCACACACACACACACACACACACACACACACACAGATATTTGAACTCCAAATCACACGCACAAGGGACGGTTTAAGTAAACATTTCTTGCCAGGCTTCATTACCGATGTCAAGGAGACGGTCGCCAGGACGGTTCCACTTCCAGCCCTCCAGCTGCTGGTGCTCTGTGTACTGCAGCCGGCGGTCATGAAACACCACGCGCACTATGCTCTACACACACACACACACACACACACACACACACACACACACACACACACACACACACACACACACACACACACACACACACACACACACACACATGAAGTGTATTTGACGTAAGAAGTAAATGTTTTTTTCCCTCCAGCTGTGAGGATCCTCTCACCTTCACCATCTTGTTGGTGAGCTCTGGTAGCTCTTCTGGCTTCCTGTTATCCAACATACGCACCTCGTAAGACTGGCCTGAGAGAGAGAGAGGATAGTTTATTTTAAGTTTGTTGTGTAATTTAGGTGATTTAATGTTTTATTGCACATTATATGGTTTGACATCGTATGATTATAAAAGATTTAAATGTTTTAACAGAGGCAGCGTTTTGTGGCAGACTTTAATTGCAGAGCTTAAGATGAAGCTCTAGGTTTCCAATGTATTGCTTTAAAGAAAAGCCCTTTTGCACTGTGTGATTTTGGGTTTTCCCAAACAAAAGATGACAATTAGAGAGAAGTCTTGGATTGTACTGTGAGACTGACAGTCTCCCGACAGCAGATTAAGTAAAAAAGTCAACAGTTCCATGTGGCCCTCTTTTCCCACCCCTTGACTCCTCCTCTTTTAAGATTGTTTGATGCATAGCAACGCCAGCACTAAGGCCAAACCTTGTTTATCGTTTTGCCATGTTTCCGAAATATGAGCGTGCTGCAGAAGGATGACGCAAGTTGATGCTATATCTCTTCTTGCATCGGTTTTACTTTCATTCACATTGTGTTCATCACACCACCTGATGGCTGTGTATTTGGTGTCAACATGGGCTGGGCCCTTGTACGTGGACAACACAAAAACACACTACAAATGTGTACATTCTTTGCACAAAAAAAAAAAAAAGGTAAGTATCATGTTGTTTAGCTTTGATTGTGGAAATACCATCACGGTTTTTACATGAACACATCAGAGGTATTTTTACCTGGTTCACACCATCTCAATGTTGGCACCCCAGAACGACTTGAAATTGAATCTTAACTATACAATAAGTTGACATACACTATATTATATATGTTCCAGTGAATCCTGACCTAATGACATGGATGACCAGACCATCTTTAAAAACAGGCTTCTCTGCAGTTTGGAAAATGTTTTGCATCAGCAAACTAAAGACATGAAGTGACATTTTTTTGCTGCGCTAGCAATTCTGTATATTTCCATAATTAGAAATTCCCCTTTTATGTATGAATTAAGTTAAATCCTCTGTAATTCCATGAAAACGTGGCTCAATAATTGACAGCTTGTCTTGCAGTAAAGTCTCCATCTCCAAATTGGTGGTGCTTAACAATAAAGTGGCAACAGTTTAATTTTACAGTAATTATACTGTATGTGCAATAAGTCAATGTGTTAATAATATATTGATATCAAATGATGTTTGTGTAGCCCCAAAGAAGTGTACGGCGTGTCTCCGATCCACACATCAAATACCAATAAAGTTTTTATGCATGCAACTTAGTTGAAAACAAGTAGGAGTACAACCAAAAAAACTTTGTCTTGAGTGCAGGTATTGCGTGTCTCACCTTGGTTCAGGTATGTGAGCGTCTCGTCGTGCAGCTTGACAGCAGGCGAGGTGGCGGCGCACAGCACATACTGGAATGGGGTGTTTTTGGTCTCGCTTTCAGATGGAAGGCTGGAGTCCTCCTGCTTGAATATGGGCAGAGCCAGCACATCGCTGAGAGACACAGAAGAAAGAGGAGAGAAACACAAAACAAAGTCAGCAGGGATGTGATGCAGCAATCATCACCATGAAAGAACGACGGCTACAAAGTGTTCCACTAACGACATAATCTGTGCATGTCTGGCCTCTCAATATATAACGTTTACATAAAGGTTTAAGCTTTTATTGAATCTCCTGATGGCAACACAATTACTGTGACCTCCCTTAAAGCAAAAGGGTTTCCCACTTTGCATGTTTGCAAAAAACACATGAAATATGTTTGTGCCAACTGTTGCATGCTCCACTTTTGGCATGAGAATACTTTACCTCCTCATAGCGTGGAATTATTAAATGGATTGCCTTATTTTAGAAGGAGTGGTGAAGGCTCCCCATCGATCAGATGGCTCCCTTATTATATATGCATGAGGCCGCGGCAGGATTAATGAACAAAAACACCCAGAGATAGTGTGTGTCAGCAGCTCAGGCTATCTCTCACACTTGGCAGCCACTCTAGACGACCGACCTGTCCTCGGCTCACCCTGACAAATGCTGCAAGAGTGTCAACCGGTGCACAGTGAACTGGAGCGAGAGTGTGTGTGTGTGTGTGCGCGTGTGCAGTTCTCAGTGGCTGTGCAGAAAAAAGGAGTCCTATCCATGCAAACCATGTCATCTCATTACCCGGGAAACTTTTTTGGCAAGTCATGATGCTGCTCTGAACCCAAACCAAACTTTAAATAAATAAAATTGACGATTTCAAGACATTCCTGCAGCACCTCGCTCCAAAACAACAAACTCTAGCAGGCATGCTGATCTATTCGGTCTCAAAACACTTACTGCTGTGTTTTTCCTCTGCAGAGTTGGTGCCCAGACAGAACCAACCTGCTACCCAGGAAAACTACATCTGCTTCCTGAAATGTGAGCTGGTTCCACTAAAAACACATTGAGACATTCTGTTCCAACCAGCTGCTGACTCCAAACATGCCCCACATCCCACAGATAGCACCACTCCTGAAGCTACGGGCACCACCACACTCTTTGTTTTTCCACTAATTCACTTACTGATTCACATGCAGCCCACCACTCGAGTGTTGGTGAACTACCTACACTCACGTCACACTCTTGATAAATGCACGCTGAAAGCAGATGGCAGAGGAGGCAGCTGATAAAACGCATGCAGGTCCTGGGGGCTTAAATGTCAACACCTCACATAACCTATTACACAAGTTGGTGCACACAGACCGAGAGTTACTAATTGAACAGGTGGTTAACAACAATGTCCCCTTTGATGCCAACAGGGTCCTTCTTAAACCATTAAACAAAAGACAAATACGGGAAACAGCCATTCTCCACAGACACATTATCAATTAGTAGCTGAGTTAGAAGACGCCACATTGAGGGACTGGATCAAAAGCTCTAAAGCAGCAACTTAATAGTGAACCCTGTGGTGGGATTTGACTTGTTCAATGTTGAGAAATCTGAGCGAGCATTCAACTCTTTGCGGAGTTGTGTCAAGAGTTAGAACTGAATGCGTGGTCAGATTGATAAGTTTGTTTACTTATTCTTTGGCCAGTACATTTTAAAGGTTAATGTTATTTAACACTGATGCATTATGCAGTTTATATAAAGTAGTAGTGCAACTGAACTTTAATAATCATGGATCATCAATCTGAAATACATATGGTCTCTTATATAATTACTGTAGTAGGAAATAATAGAAGAAAAATTCTCCTTTTATTTATAAAACGGATGGTCGGTCCCACCTAGAGTCAATTACCTCTTTTAGGAGCAAACATTACTAAAAATCAGACCCATCACCTTGTACATAATGTCACAGCCTTTTGTTTCCACATCACTGATCTTTAGAAACAAAGCCATAGACCAGTTCTAATAACTATCAGTCTGAGGGGTCAAAACATTTTTTTTTTCTGCAGACTTTCTCTGTGTTATCTTGACATGCACACAAAGTTTAGGTCTCTCTTTGGCAACACACATAACCCGAGCAACAACATGAAGTGATATGATGTATTTGTCCCAACACGTGTCCTTCTTTTTTTCCTATGGTGAGGTTGAGAGGAATTAATCTCTGTCCCTGATCGTGGCACCCTGCGATGACTGCCCTGCTCCAAATCCCAAAACAAAGAGAAGCCATCGCACTCAGTACAAAGGGAACAACGCACGCACGCACGCGCGCGCGCACACGCACACACACGCGCACACACACACACACACACACACACACACACACACACACACACACACACACACACAGGGGGGTGTAATGTTAACACTTCCAGACAGTAGAGTATGTTGTGCTTTCCATCGATCCACTAGCGCTAACGTGTTAGGAAGGTGCGGTTTGGTATGTTGACTCCGGACTCTGACCTCATGCTGTAGGCTCCGGCCCCCAGCTCCTGCCCGATTCCGGACAGGCTGGCATCAAAGTCGTGCACCAGCCCCGACTCTATGCTGGCGTCATCCATCTTCAGCACCCAGGCCATGGGCCCCAGCTCCTTGTCCTCGGCTTCTACTCGGAGGGCCGCCAGCTTGCTTCAGGTAAGGGGAGGCTAACGAGGAAGTGGATGTGGGCTCCGCAGCTTCTAGAGCGACTCCGTGAGAGGAAAGTTATGCTGCTAGCCCGTTAGCCGCTGCTGGGCAAGCTGGGCGAGCGAATTGGTAGTTTTCCACAGAGACTGGATGTATCGCCATATCTCCACTCGTGGGGTTTTGGGCGGGGTACCTTTTACACACGACACGGTGCTCCACTGGTCTGAAAGTAACGACACGTTAAGGTCCACTCAGCTAGCAAACGTTAGTCGTGACTAAAGATGCGAGCTGATTGTCAGCATGCTAACGTTAGCTTACACCTAGCTAGCTTTACAAAAAGGCAACTTACGGAAAGCTTACGCTGAATCCATCAGCCCCGGTGTTACACGAGCCTTCAAGCAGTCCAAGCTAACGTTAGCCCAACAAAAATGCAACAACCAGAAAAGATGGGTTTTGTTTTAGTCCACACGGCTCATCCCACTCCGCACAGCTGTTGCTACCTAGCTAACAGGCTAACTAGCATCAACTTCACTTTGCGTTCGAATCAATCGCGTGACCCTAAGAGCAGCTCTCCTCTGACGCTCCCTGTAGCATCCCAACCCGCTCTCCTCTTCTCATAGCGATGCTGGAATCACCGCTAAGGCTCCCGGGCCTTAAGACGCAGTCCGTTAACCATCCAAAGTGCAGCGGTTGACACAAAACCAGGCATCAACATGGCTCCCTCAGCATACAGAAGACTGTCGCTCCGTGAAGCCTCCTGCATCGCTACCACCGCGAGCCTTCCGGAAGGATGCCAGGGAGGCGATCAGCCAATCAAAGGCAGGCATTCTGTACCCAGCGCAGGGGCATTAGCCAATCAGAAACCTCGGAGCTTCCGTCATTGTGTCCAACTGTACTTGCGCTCTGCCTCCCAGAAAGTATAATAAATGCATTTACAAAGTCAATATTGTAAACAAAAAGAGACTGTGAAAGCAATAGTATGGATATATACACCTATATAGGTATTATGATAGGTATGTTATTGAATATATACTTTGGTAACTATAACTATTTTGGCAATCATATAATTACATAATCAAGGTCATAAAGTAAATACACATTTAACATTTAGGTTCATGAGGTTCGTACCGTGTATAACTGCTGCCGTCGTGTTCGGGGACTCTGAAGTTTTCAGTGTATGGCTGCCAGAACAACATCGTGCCTCACAAACAGCTGTCACTATAGTAAGTCTCACTCCACAAAAAACAACAAAAAACACACAACTCAGCCCGGAACCGAGGCGGTCCATACAGGAGCTCGTGTCTGTATCATGTCAGTGGGACGGAGGAGTCGGTTGCAGCTAGGCGTGTTGTCTGGTCAATAATTATCCACCGGTCGGACCCTGGACGACATACTGGACGTAGCGCGCGGTCAAGTCTAATGGGTGGTAAAAAAAATAAATAAATGTCCGAGCAGGGTACACGCGCTATTTTTGCCCAAGTGGGAAGACCCGCCTTAGGACTTTAATTACTGCCCCCCTATGTGACTTCTCACACAATGCAGGACATGGTCTACGCACAATAGTCAGACTGAAGAGTGAAACACAGTCAAGACTAAACATGATACTTGTACCATTTTAGTGCTATATTATTGAATATATTATGTTACTAGATCGTTAAGCATTAATGTGACAGCAGCGTTCTGTTGCAGCTGATCGAGGTGGAGTTAGTGTGTAAGTTAGTTAATAAGTACTTTATATGTTCGGTACTTTGTAACAGCGCATCATCTTTTATACACTGTTATTTATCCCTGAATTGTAGAAGTATAAAGTAACATACAATGCAAATACTCAAGTATCTTAAAACTGTACTTTTAAGGACAGACACATTAACTGCATGTACTTTGGCAGTTGGGAGGTGATTGCATGCTGGTGCTGCTTCTGAGATCCTCTTTAGCAGCTCCTCAGTTTACAGCTTAGAGAACAGATGCACACATGACATTCTGCACCGGTTTCAGCAATAGCTATGTTGCCTAAGACATAAATGTTATGTCATTCACAACATGTGACTGGATTAGTCCAAACCACTTAATTAACTGCTGTTCACATTTTCCTGATTTTCCTGATCTACCAATTAATTAACAATCCTGACTAAAAACGAAACAGGACTGGGGTTGTAGAGATTAAACAAATTTTGTTGTTAGACAGAAAAGTAATCCTTCTCTGTGGTGAGGATTTTTTTGCCTTTTTACTTGTGTGATAGTAAGTTGAATGTTTGGGTTTAGTTGGGAAAACATGTAATTTGAACAGTTTTAAGACACTGTGATGGGAATATTTCAACAATTTCAGAAATGTTATGGAATAAATGATTAATGAAAGCATTAATAAAATACTGGCGTGAATCAAAGTGTTCTTGTGATCCCTCATCAAAGGTTATAGAAATGAGTTATGAGCAGTTTAACCAAAGAGGCTTTTTCTTTTTTTAATTTCATCTTAAGGGTTTTTGGATGCAAGGAAGAAAAAGTATTCAGTGTTTTACAAGAACAAAACACAAAAACATACAAATAATTTTGTGTAACCTGGGTCAGTAAGACAAAGACAAATAGTTTACAACCAAAATGATCTTCAGCATTGTATTGCATGGACAGTACTTCAGTAAGTAAATATGTTTAATATACTGTATATCCCTTTTGTCAATAACATTTATATCCACGCTTTCACCACTACAATAACCAAAAGAGGCAGGGCTCATGATCTGTACAAGTTCTTTATTGTAATGTAAGCACAGCTTTGTAAATGCACGGAGGAAACACAACAGTGAAAACTAGAATGTTACAAGAGGAAGGAAAGAAAGACACGATGAAGAGGAGAAGAGAAAAGGGTGACATGACAAGTTGTTTTCAGAGCTGTAAATAATACATTTCTACAAATTTCTCAGCAGAGAAAAAAATAAGTGTGAGAGAGAGAGAGAGAGACTACGGCTAGCGCAACAGAGAGAGAGAGAAAATAAAAACAAGGATGGGCACAGGTGCGCACCCCCCTGGGGAACTCTCCTAAATGACACAGGTATTGGATATTCCATTTATCATGTATAGAAACATATCCACTATGTGATAATAAGCCATATCCTGTCATACTTCATGTAGTAAGCAGCACGCACCCATCTTCCACCCCATGTTGCCCAAAAGTGGAGTGAACCAAGATGAGCCGGGAGAAACGGAGGACACCATGAATTCTTCTGAAAGGGGCGGACATTGTTCACATTAATTTAAAACCCCAGTCACACTATTATGACTGTTAATCGAACTCCAATAAAAACATTTTTTTTCCTTAAATTTAGTCTCATGCATAGCCAAGCACAAAACACCTCCTATACTTTGGAATCAACACATGTACTGTCTCCTCTATGAGCAGGCGTGACCCGCTGTGACTCGCGTTAGTGCTGCACACGGTTGGTTGGTCGTACCTTTTAGGCTAATCAGCACCTTTTTTGAAAGAGAGAAATTGTATGTGTTTATGTGTGTGAGAGAGAAAACGCCAAACATTTAAAAACCGCTGCGGTAAAACCTCATCGCGTAAAATAAATCCAAACTATGACACAATGTAAAATTACATTCCCGTCTACCTGGCCCCAGTTACTCACTGTTCAAGAAAGACACAAGACGGCACCATTCGTTCGTCTCAGCCCTGTTCTATGAACCGGACCTTCAAAATGAGAACCACGCAGACGCACTTCCTGTTGACATCAAGATGTTATGCAGAGGGGAGACTGTAGTGTTCGAGATGGAGGACGGACATTTCATATCTTCATCCTTGAGGGATTAGTGACAAACCTGGGTGTGACTGAATATCTGTTGTCCGTTTATATTTAAGGGTTCAGCTCAGTCCGAGATCAGGGTGGATCCTCAGCGACGGTCAGAAGAACTACAGCCGTCCTCTCTTCTGCATCACAACTCCAATCTTGTAGTGGGGCAGGAAATGTATGAGGATTGTGTGTGTGTGTGTGTGTGTGTGTGTGTGTGTGTGTGTGTGTGTGTGTGTGTGTCTGCTGGCCAGAGTGCAGGGAACATGTGGTTGAAAGCTGTTTGCTCCGGTGAAAGAGTGTGAGGATGTCTGTTTTGTTCTCGATCTGTGTGGGTGTGAGTTCATGAACTGATGTTGATGTTCGGTGGGCAGAGTTGCAGTTCTGTGGGAGTGCACCGTGTCTCCTATAGGCCCTCAGACGGAGGTTCACCACCGCTCGAGCCAGACTGGGCGCGCTTGATGTACAGATTCAACAGCTTCAGCTGCGGACAGAAAAACAGACAGAGGATAGATGTGAAAAAGTCTGTCTCTAGAGGTTGAAATGAAGTCATAACATGGTGAAACTCTGGATCGCAAGCAACAAAAGACAACACTGGTCTCCATCTAGAACACTGAAAAGGTGTTTACTTCAAAAGTATCTCAAGGTGCCTGATTTCAACCTGTCAGAGAACTGATAAGTTAGCGTGTAAAGACATAAGGAGCTTGCACGGTAACACAGATGAGAAACTACACATTTTAAGCCAGCTGGCTGGTGCTTGGTCCTTGTTTCAGATGCTGACAGATCAGGTTACCTTGCTGCTGGAGAGCTGGTTGAGGTGCGGTTTGAGGTCCTCTCCGATCACTGCATAAATGGCCACCAAGCAGAACACGCAGGCTTTCCTTACACTGCTCTCAGAGTTGTCGTAACCCTGTTCAAGCAGATACAATAGATTACAAACGTGCAGGACACTTTGGTAAAAACAAAGGAGTCCGCTAAAGTATTCATGTGGAGTGTGTGTGTGTGGGGTTTGAGGACGGGAGGTGCATTAGTTTTACCAACATAAAAACAGCAATTCCTCTAACTTTTAATAAATAATACACCCACTATTATACTTCCAATAGTGCTGGATCATGATTTTCAGCATCAAAACTAAACTCTGTCTGTATGTGTGCTACCTGTATGAGTCCTGGCACTATCTCAGGCAAGAGGCTCATCAGGCCCTCGCGGGGAACCCTCTCCACTACTTTGGTCTGCATCTTGATGGCAGCCAGGTTGATGGGGTAGTCGGCTGACTGGATGATGGGACACAACACCTTGACACACTGGTCTGGACTGATGGACAATGCCAACATGGCTGCCGTCTCCTCCGCTGCTCGTACCACCTGCAGGAACACAAACAAAGTTATTTGTTATCCTTTTACAAACTAAAGAATAACTTTTGCTCTCTGAAGTCCTCAAGATTAAAAAAAACATACCTCCTTGTGGGGGTCTTTGTGAGCCTCCAGGGCCTTCATGATGGTGAGCTCTGCGTAGTTTTTGAACCTCGAGGGCTGCTTGCTGAGAATCTCCCTCAGCACCCGCAGAGCCAGCGTTCGGATCACATGCTGGGAGAATTACAAGGATGTCAGTTTAAAGGAAAGAAGTTCAAGTTGGCCTGTTTGCATATGAAAAAGGAAGCCGGCGGGTGTACCTCTCTGTCACTCATCGTTTCCATTAGGAGCAGCAGGATGGTCTTGAAATGTTCGTCCCACACCTGCAGGGTGTTCTCGCGAATCAGCTTCAGCAGTTCGCACAGCGCTGCCTTCCTCTCCTCAATGCGCTCGTTGTGATTGGACAGCTCTTTCAGCAGCTCGGCCACCAGCTCCGATTGGTCCAGGCTGCTGTCTGTTAAGAGACAATAAACAAGAAAACCAAACATGGGACAATTATCATACGGTTTGTTGGGAGTGGTGCCGTGCGTCTGTGTTGTTCTGTCACAATGTGTTCGTGTACCATCTGTGAGCTGCTCGGAGTCGTCCATGCTGGTGTCTTTGCGGCTGTGTTTGAAGGGAGAGTCGGAGAAGTGCTCGCGGGCCCCTCGGGGGCTGGAGGACAGCAGGGGGGTGTTGAGGAGGGACGTCTTGTTGTCCAGAGCCATGCGGCCTCCGTCCACAAAGTCTGTCCCGCTGTCTCCCTGCAAAGATGAAATAAAAATGGTTCAACATCGTCACTGCAGTCAAACATTGTTTGCTTTCCTCGACTGCTGCACACAAAGGGAGACAGCATTGACAAGTTATATTCATTCAAGATGATTTACTCCTCTGGATCACATCAGGGTACATGACCAGGAACATTTGGGTGATATTTACTTTGTTGAAACCACGTAGTTCTCTAAATGAGATTAAACACACAGTGGTAGGTCGACCTGAGAAGGCTGACTTGGGTGGAACCACCCATTGAGAACTGGTGCATGGGTGAAGAGGGTTAAACTGCTCTTATTTCTGTGTATATTTACACTCAAACCACTAAATGCCACTATCTGAGTGGTGGTTCGAGGAGTCAGGTGTGCTGTGTTTGGCAGGCTGATGACATGTGGGCTGGTTAGATTTCAGATGCATGTCACGGGGAGAATGTCAGGGGTCACACCTCTGTACCAGAGTACACCGTGTCCTTTAGAGGGGCAGCTGAGGGTCTGCAGAAAGAGCTGACATGATGTCTGAAGTCACAAATTTGGACTGAACACCACTTGTGAAATATTAAAGGGGGAGGTTATTGTTGATCACTGGGATCATAACAGACAATACACAGGATTTTTATCAGAGGTTTAAGTTCACGGCCTTCAGTCTCATAAACACTTAATGTATGTCTCTCAGTTCCCACACTGCAGGGGGAGTGGTGGAACAGATCACATTTCAGGGTCACACACAGTTAATGTAGCTAGCTATGTGTGTGCGTGCGTGCGTGTGTGTTTACATCTTTGCAAGTCTTGGAAAACATGTTGCAAGGCTCAACGAGACAAGGATCAAAACCCATTACTGTTTGAGTACCAAGTGAGTTACGCCTGTAGCTTCGTATAGCAAAAACTATCATGCATCAAACGTTAACATCGAACACTTTGTCAGATCTCGTTTACATATTGGTTGATCAGATATTTTCTGATTTGAATCATAACTTTGACAAATGTGTACCAGTGTGGCAACGGTTTAGTATGGCTGCTTGTGTCAAGGCAGAATTAAACAGCTTAAAAAAGTAAGATGAAAATTGTTTTGCTACTGTGCCTAAAAAAGGCATCATTCTGACAGTAGTGTCAAATACATTTTTTAAAAACATGTCATAAACAGACGCTTAATTGTGATGGCAACACTGAGCATCTTTATTGATTAACCAACTTATATTTCAGTCAGCAACTGTGCACAACACTACATGAAATGTTGAAATTAAATTGTATTTCTGAAGAATGCTGGAACTGATGAACACTAACAACTGATTGAACATTAAAATGCATTTAAACACCTCTACACATTGTATTTGCAGCAGTGTTCTACAGAAAATACTGTCTGATTGCAACGGTTGGCTCCTTTACAACAAGCAGAGAAGATGAAGTGTGAAACTAGCTTTGTGGTGTTTCATGAAGGAATTCCTAAAAGTTGGCAGCCTGGTCGTTTTGAAGCCTACTCTTCAAAAGCACGCTGCTTGCAAATCTGAGCTGCTGTGCTTCACACAAACCTCTGTAAAAGTTTCACATTTGTTTTGTCATCATCCCCTGAAAATGTCACGCTATGTAAAATTGTACTTAAACCAAAAAAAACAAAACGTATTTACTTCACAAGAATATTTTACATAAGCCACAGTACAGCTCTAGTGGCTCCGTAGTCAGTCTGGACACTGATGTAAACTTGCATCAACACATACAACACAACACAACACTGCTCCACTCACCTCCTCTCCGTCCCGCCGGTGGAGCGGTTCATTCATGTCCTCTTGGCTGCGGACGCTGAAGTTCTGGATCGCCTCAGTGACACCTTTCAGAGAGCTGTAGATGTCCTCCGAGTTCATGTTCTCTGTGTCGTAGTCAAATGCACTGCACACAAAAAACAGACACTGAACCAGGGCTGCATGATTGCAGCTGAAGTGAGTCTTCAAACTGTTATACTCCACGTATGAAACATACTTCATACGGTGTTACACATGCTTTTTGAGATAAATGGGAAAAAGGTGGAAAACAATATTCCAGTGGATGACCAAAATTTGAAATCGACATTAAAACAACAAAAACTGTACTGATAATATATAAACCCAAGGAGAGAAAGAGGCAGTAGGTGTGTCGTGATATTGATGATAAACGTGAAAAAATTAGATATCATGTAAATAATACACATTTGATATTGTGTAAAGAATCCAGAGCCTCTTAAATCAGACTTTTGTACAGTTAAGGTTACAGACTCTCTCCACCTCCCTGCACTCAAATTTCGAGTGTAATTAATTCGCCAAAAAGAGACAAAACGCACAATAAACAAAGTTATACCTAGATAAATTTGACTGAGTTTTGGGATAATATTGTTTTCTGGAAATTATTTTGGCCATGACAATCATATCGTGACATTCCTATGGCCCACTGAGCCACACTAACTAATGTTGTCTCATCTATACGCACATCTGTAGACTTTACTCTTGTCTCCTGTGTACACATTGTCCTGTGTTCATGCTAATATGTGAATTATTGTTAGATTTTCCAAGTGTGAGTGAGTGTTACCTTGGTGAGGGGGTGTTCTGCGAAGTGTTGGTGGGGGATGTGACCGGGCTGGACCAGCTAGCTGGAGATCGGGGGGTGTGGCGCGTCAGAGGGCTGCCCATTGGTGCCTGAGGAAGTGACAAAAAACACACAAGTTAAGTTCAGTTAGAAAGAAGTACGCTATTAATGCTGCAGTGTAATGATTCACAACCATTGCGTACCACGTGTGTCTGAAATACTCTCTGTTACCTGTGCAGCGTTGCCAGTGTTCTTCAGATGGTTTTGAAGCAGCTTGGTGGCTCCGTCCTGGAAGGTCTTGGGCAGAGCTGCCAGCAGCATGGTGAACTCTGGAGTGTTGAGCTGGAACAGTGAGATCAACACCGACTGGGCCGCCTGTAGCAGAAAAAAATACATCATCTCAGTCAGAAAGACTTGGAATCGCTGTCGTCTTTTCCTGTTTGTGCGCATTAGTGAATCAAGTGACAGTAGTTCTTTCCAATATCATGGGAATTAACTGTGGGAATAATGTTTTGAGCTGGTGCAGGTTTGTGTGTCCGCACCTTTCTGACGTCAGAGCTCTTGGGTTCAGTCGTCCATGTGATGATGCGGGAGATGGCGAGCCGAGTCTCACTGGAGTTCACAAAGTCTGGAGCTTCCATCTGTATCGTCAGCGTGTCGATATACTTCAAAATGGCCACCTTAACCTGTAATACAAAAATGTGCATACATACGACTCATTAGTAAGTTGACTGATAACAAAGATACTGCATGGCCAACATTCACCTGCAAAAACACAAATTGGGTAATAACAAAACTACAACACACACACACACACACACACACACACACACACACACACACACACACACACACACACACACACACACACACACACACACACACACACACACACACGAGGAAGTGACCACCAATGTTCACAGATAACATGTACAACCGCAGCAGATTGTGCATCTCTTGCAGGTCTGAAAATCAAATGATCTGATGAATCTGAGAGAAGAGCAAACGATAGTCATGGCCATGCTTTATCACAAATCAATCAAAAAGAAAAGCGATGACAAAAACAAAGGAACCAATCAATGCAAACATTCAGCACAGGCTCCGAAGCGCCACAACAACTGACTCCTGCCCTGATTTTCTTCCATCTCTTTCCATATGGACCAGAAACTTCCTCCAAATCACTTAGCAGCATTTGTGCGCGCGCCCATATAATTGCTCCCCCCGGAGCGCACTGACCTGGGAGGACTGGCTCCAGGCTGCGGCCTGCTCGTCTAGAGAGCAGGCGTGGCGCCGCGCTCTGGGGGGGAACAATTTTACCCCGGACCCTCCCCTGCCTCGCCCTCGCCCGCAACACGAGCTCCGTACGGGCTTCAGAGAGAAAGAGGAGAATCACCGCGTCAATCAACGGAGAAAGACAGGGAGACGTGGACAGGGGCAGACAAGAGAGGAAGAGGGAGTAGAGGGAGGAGGGAGGGTGCAGAGAGTTTAAGAGGAGTAAAAAGATTGGAAAGTAGGCTTGGGCGAATTTTATGATATATTTGTGAAAAATCTGTAATATACAATGTAATCGTTCAGGCCACATGATGGCAGCCAAGAGCTGTGATGCCTTGTTAATTAATAAAAAAACAGTAGTTTATGAAGCTTCATGCAACAGTTTGTAAGATGGATAATGACTGCTGAAATGCTCAACATTATATTAAGATCCTTATAATGTGAGTATACTTGTCAGCGTTGAAAGGAAAGTATATGACTTGATCTTGCAAGTCACCTCAGGCAGTATGTTTTGCTTTTCTATTGTGTGACGAGATCTTTTTCTGAAAATTCAATTGAGTAAACTGCTTACAGATAAAACAAGCAGATCCAATCCAGTGAATTGCATATTAGAAAAATCCAAGTACTTCATCATGATTGCAAAAATCTTGTAATTCCAAGATTGTCCCACTGATCACCCACTAACACATGTCTACTGTCTCACAGTATATGTCGTCATATGGCCCTCCCCTAGTCTGTGATATGAGCTGTAAGGTCCCACTATGAGCCAACAGACTCTGAGAACAATGTTTTATGACTATCAAGAGTTTCCTCAGGTCTCAGAGTAGCTCCACGATCCAAAACTTACTGAATGAAATTTGTGACTACAAAAACAACAGCTGACAGCAATAATAAAAAGCAACAGCAAGCTATCTCTTAAATGAAAAAAAGGCAAAATGGTAAGGATAAAGGGGTAAGGAGAGCGAGGAGGGGGGATGAAGTAGCAAAGTTTGAGTCGAAGGTAAGTAGTGGGGGGGCGAGGCGATACTGGTTAGGTGAGAAGTTAGTGAGGAGGAAAGTATGAAGCATGAATAAGAAGTTAGAGGAGGAAAGCTTGAAGGGATTGTCCACACTATAGGAGAGCAGAAAGCCAGATCAATCGATGTCCAATCACAGCCCAGGATTCAGGGTTTTGGGCAGGCATGAGGTCACATCAGTAGAGCAGTTACCAGCCTTACGATACACACACACACACACACACACACACACACACACACACACACACACACACAGACAGACAGACAGACAGACAGACAGACAGACAGAGACACACACACACACACACACACACACACACACACACACACACACACACACACACACACACACACACACACACACAGACACACAGACACACACTTTACCTTGAGGTTGGGCGTCTGTGTCTGGTCCACAGTGAACCTCATGAGAATAGTGAACTGGAGGTCGTTGGGGAAAGACTCTCTGTCAGAGGGGAAAAAACAACTCTCATGAGTAAAAGGATGAATTACTATGTTAATACAAACAATGATATCATCCTTTCTCTTTGTGTATGTGTAAAAACACAAGACAAAGAAGACAGCATGTATATGAGATCCTGCCTGACAAGATGTCCATTACATCAGGGATAATGAACAGCGAGTAATTATTGCAAAATGAACCCCGACAGGGTGAGCAGATCCCTAAAGCATCCCCTGTCTGGGTTCATCACACAATAATGATCGTTTAATCCGTTGCTTAACGGACGACGGGGACGCCAGTGTGTGTCAGAGATTGCCTCTCGAGTCCATTAATTCCTGATTATGGACACCTCGAAGGGCAAAGAAAAAAATGAAGACCATTCATCTATTTTTTCATGCATTTTGTAGTTTTTCAGAAGCCAATACTCCATTTCCCTGCTAACATACTATAAGGTTTGTTCACAGAGTTACTCCAGTAAATAGAAAAAACCTTGAAGCTAACGTTGTGCTATCAAGATTCAAAGTCAATAGCATTGCGTATGATTGACAAACAGTAAATATAAGTTGCCAGTATGTTTAACAACAACATTAGCGAGTTATCCAGCCGCTTCATTGCCCACAAATCAATATCTTCACAAACAAATGTGTAGACTACTGTTGGCTGCAGCCTGAACTGGTGAGTTGAATAGCGAATGGGATGATCGGTTATGTGATACAAAGTATCTGCAAGTTCAGAGGGGCAGTGAAACTTTCTTCTTGTGTTAAAGTCGCCATCCTGTGGTGTTCAGAGGAACTAACGTAACACTCAGCGATGTAAATAACATATTTAGATTCTTTTGTTGCCAGTGAATTAACTGAACAGCGACAAATTCACTGGAACTAAATAGTAAGTGTCGTTATCAGAAATGAACGGCCACCTTGCAGCCAATCAGAATCGAGTATTCACCCGACCATGGTATGAGTAACAAATAATCTAAGCACAAACTAGTAGGTTGACTTTTGAACTTGTTCAACATACTATTCCCAAAGGTTAGGATCCTTATGTCACCCATGGGTGAAGAACTTACATGCCCTAATGTCTGTACTGTGATAGTGGGCCACCCACCGTGTGACATCCAGGGCTCTCTGCACTTTGGCCTGTACGGAGCCCAGCAGGTCAGCACCCATCTTCTTCAGCAGCTGTGTGAGCAGGACGAACAACCAGTCCTGCAAATCTTCCTTATGGACCAGGATGAAATCCACCAGTGTCTCCAGGAACATGCTGAACACCTAAACACACAGTTTGGGTCACGCAGGGACTCAGTCACTCGACAATTCACGTTTCACGCACACATGCATGCACACAAGCTGTCCTGCATTTACAGTGTTATTACAGGATGCAGGGAGGTTATGCCGGAGCATCATGTGAGAGTAGCATTAGTTCCCATTGTGAAGTTAGTGGTTATTCACTCGTTATTGCAGCAGCACACTTTGATTCCCAATCACCAATTAAACTTAAATCATCAAATTAATAATATTAGAAAACAACCAAAATGAAACAGTTAATTGCTTAACAAGAATCAACAAACACCAATCAGACTGTGTGGTCACCATCTCTACATGCCGGGGGATGATTTCAGCAGGAAAGTGTAGTCACAAGCAACCTTATGTGAGGTAGGTTAGTGAGTGAGGTTTTCATCCAAACACAACGTGTAAGTACAGTAACACTGATTGGCCAAACTTACTCTCTACAGAGAGTTCCAGAGTGAGGTGGCATGGGGGGAGAGAGAGACACATCTGTTAGCATCCTGACAAAGAATACCTGAATGAACTCAGCGTCCGTGTGTACGCTAGAAAACTCGACTTTCAGTCCAACATTTGCAAAAATGGAAATAGATGCAAATAAATAAGAGCAACAACGTTCATTAAAACGTAAAGTGATGTTTTATGCACTCTAAGAAAGAACTGAGAGACGTTGAAAAACATGGGCGATGAGAAAGAAGAAGTGAGGATGGTGTGGGATAGACAGATGGAGGCAGGAGAGGGATCCATGGTGAGATGCAGTACCTTGAAGGAGGCTGAGCTTATACCGGATTCTGCCGTGCCGTACACTCTGCCGGAATCTCGCTGAAATTCATCAAATCGTCAAACGTCAAACGAGGGGGGATGGGCTCACACACCTTACGACATGTGTGAGACAACGAGCACTCAAAAAAAAACGCCGAAAGAGAAGTGGCAATGTTAGAGAGGAACGAAACGCAGCTGGTTAGTCAAGAGAGAGGAGCTGGCAGCCCAAAAATATGCGCTTATATTTAAGTGCGTCTGAGTGTGTGTGCGGTCAGTGTCGTCGCTTCAGATTGCAGCGAGGGGGGGGAGGGAGCGCCAGTGAACACAGTGAGCACAGCCGGTGGATCGGCTGCAGTGACAGAGCAATCCCACAGGACGGCGGAGAGGAGTGAGGTCACACGTAAACTCAGGCGTGGCATGCCGTTAGATGACAGTCCGTCGCACACTCTGCATGCCTGTGATTATGTCTGAGTGTGAATATCTATATGAGTGTACAACTGATAGTATAGTTTGACCTATTTATCCTCTTTATCTCTAAACTTATTAAAAAAAACGATTTAGTGTTGAAATGTGTCTGTCTGTCTGTCTGTCTGTGTGTGTGTGTGTGTGTGTGTGTGTGTGTGTGTGTGTGTGTGTGTGTGTGTGTGTTAACAAATAGATCCTTTGTGTTTGTTTTGGCAGAATCCGGTACAGTGAAGGTTGGTGGGGATAAAAAAAAGAATATTTGGAACCAAAGTAAAAGTGGGTGAATGATGAATCTATTTGACATGATATCGTCAATGAGTGAGCGCTGTGCGTCTTTGGGTGAGTACTTGCGCCGTATGCAGTCATACCTTACTGTGAGGGTCTGCAAACATCCGGGTGAAGATTTCACACAGCCTCTTCAACTCTACCCGACTGCAGGTCAAAAACAAAACGGTTAGAATAAAATCAAACAATCGAGTTAATCTTTGAAAACGCAACTGCCTGCTCTGTGGCTGACCTGAGGGTGCGTTGGTTCTTCAGCAGCGCCTGCAGGCCCAGAAGCCCCTCCTTCCTCTCCGACCAGTTGGCACTGGCACAGCGGTTCAGCACCTGACAAGAACCACAGACCTGTTGAGACTTCTATACAGGCACCAAGGAAGTAATGTGATTAAGAAATACTGAGCCGGATACAGAAGTGTCATGGCTTTCCAATTCTTGCACTCATTTCTTCAGTTGTGGGGCTAAAATTGACTGCAACCTAAATGTCACTCATTTGTAACCCAAGCTCAAAGACTGAGCAACTGCAGGGCTTACCATCTGGTATTTTTTAAAATGTAATTAACTTAACAGTACTTCATATAATATAGTATATGTATAATATGTAGAGTCGAAGGCAAGATATACTGAGAAGAGGAAAACTCTGCCTAGATAAAAGACAAGATGCGCTACAATGCTGTTAATTTATCTAGTTTAGGAAAGTGTGTTTTTGGTGTTTGTTGTTTGCCCTAAAGACTTTATGGCTGCTGTTGCCGCCAACCTCAGCTACGTCTTCGGTCTGTCTCATGTATGTGGGAATAGCTCCTCCGTTCCTGGAGCTGTAGGACCTCTCTGAGCAGGCGCTGGATGCATCGCTGTTGGCGTCGTCGTCAGAGTACATGCTGTAGTTTTCGTAGCGCCGCCGTGCTGGCTTCTTCTGCGGGTGGAGGACAGAAATCCAGAGGAGATGAAATTAAGCTGAAAATGAAGACAGAAGTAATAACAGGCACAGGCAGAAAACATGCACTCACACACTTGTTTTCATAGAGCACAAACACAGCTAAACACACACACACACACACACACACACACACACACACACACACACACACACACACACACACACACACACACACACACACACACACACACACACACACACACACACACACACACACACAGGTAAGAGGCAGGAGAAGAAGCTGACCTTGGACCGGATGTCTCCCAACAGCTGACAGCATTAAACAGAGGTAGAACCAGGGGTTAGTTAACACACACACACACACACACACACACACACACACACACTCCAGGAGATGTGAGCTGCACATGGTGACAACTTACTGGAATGTGAGCAGAGTTATGTGTTTTTATGTATATGTGTAGTACGCATTCTCATACCAGAGCATCTGCGAGAGCCTCTTCTACGTCGGAGCCAGTGTTGAGGACCCTCATGGCGCTGACTGAGGAAGAGAGACGACTGGACTGGCTGATGCCAAAACCCGATCCTGCAGAGAATCAGACGGATAGAAAGAGTGGAAGGACAGCAAGAGAGAATAAATGTTAGGCTTGACAGCAAACTCCGTTCTCTCACTCGTCCACTGATGAGCCGCCACTCTCCCCCTCATCCACTCTCAACCCACACACTACATTTCCCATGAGGCAACCCTGTAAGTTGATGGGATGACTTGTTAGGTGACATTGCAGGTGCTGCTGGGGGGAGAAAGTATGATTGACAGAAAACACTGAGAAACATGTCGGCCTTGCAGGAAAGGGGTGGAGCTGAATAAAGAAAACAAATGGTAAAAACTGGCAGAATGGTTGTCAACTGGCAACTTAACGGGCGGAAACATGCAATTCCACTGGAAGGTTTCGACATCCTGGAGAGGAATTAAAAAAACAACGAAAAAACACAAGAGGCTGATGGACAAGAAAAGAAACAAATAATATAGGAGAAGATGCTTGGCACTAAAGAGAACAAAAAGAAAACAGGTGAGCGAACGTGGGTGGGTGAGGTACAGAGAAACAGATGTACTCAGCCTTCACCTGCAGCACCAAAAGCGTCAGGTGTGTGGAGAGCTCCGGTGGAGCGAGAGTAGCTCCGCGTTGCTGCAACCAAGATTAAAACACACATACAGAGTTTAACACTCGCACACACACACACACACACACACACACACAAGAGACAAACAAACAAACAAACACACACACACACACACACACACACACACACACACACACACACACACACACACACACACACGACCCTAACACTGCTCGAACAAGGTGTGAGAGTGAAAAGAAAGGCTGAAAAACATGCATGTGATTGTTTTTCTGAATAATTTTTATACTCTTAGGATTTAGTGTAAATCAGACACTGAATGTAAATAAAAGCCTATGTTTTTGTTGTTGTTTTGAGCTAACTTTATGTCTACAAAAAGGTTTCTGTTCTCTTTTGATCATTCTGAGTTGACTCGTCATCCCTCCTGGCTACTCACCGAGGGGAGTGAAGGAGCGAACGGGGCTCGTGTCGCGGCTGCTCTCCCTGCTGGCCTCTCTGCTGCAGCCCTGACTCATACTGGGCCGAGGGATACGACTGCCTCGAGCTAACGCCACCCGGGTAACAACACCGCACCAGAGGGAAGGGTGGGGGGGTGGGACAGGGGAAGGAAGAGCAGCGGAGGGAAGAAAAGTGGTAGTAAGAACACAGAGGACAAAGGGAAGGGACATGAAGAAGACAACAAAAAGACAAAGAAGAAAGACAAACATGAGCGGTGACAGAGAGAGAGAGAGAGAGAGAGAGAGAGGACGGTACATGTATAAAGACATGAATAAGACAGAACAGGCAAAAGTGACCAACTGAGAGAATAAGAACAGGTGGACTGGCTCCCAGGGAGCATCTCAACAGGTTTTAGTCACTTCCTGTTTGGGATTTTTGTGCAAGGTCTAATCGTTTCAGCTCGTCTATAAAATGTCCACAAATACTGAAAGCCCCAAACAAAAGTTCCCCAAAAGGTGACTTCTTTAAATTGATTTGCCCAACTAACAGTCACATACTATATTTGGTTTCAATATTATAGTTTCATAGCTCATGATCAGAAAAAGAAGCTAGAACTAGTGAACTTTGGGCACATTTGCTTAAAAAAGTTAATTAAATGGATGATTAATTATCAAAATGGTTGCAAACTAATTTTATGTTGATTTACTAATCGTCTCAGCTCTAGTTGAGATGCACCCAAAAGAAGCACAGGACTGCTGCACTCACATTTAAATGAAACAAACAAAGTCTGATAATCACGTGCACCTGCAGAATGCACAAAAACACACAGAACAGGAAAGGAAGTGATTTGAGATGAATTAAGCGATCGAGGGATGGGCGAAAGGGGAGGATCTGCTTATTTTTCATCCAGTAGCATCGCAATCAACTTCACTGTTCATTGCTCTGTTCGTCAGCATTTACCCAGCCAATCAGGGTTAATCACAGCCTGCCAGGGGGGGGTTACAAAGCCCTGATGCAGCTTCGCTGATCCTGCCAGAAGGCTCGCTCATCAGCCACCGACAACAGGTTAGTAAAGACAGGGAGGATCTGCTGATCATGGGCACCCGTCACCATAACAGCGCAGCCATGAAATCAGAGACAGATTAGAGAAGAATCGGCTCTGTGAGGCTTGATGGAAGGATCGGGATTGTGAGATTTGTGGTGATGGATGGAGATAAAGAATGAGGGAGGATTTTAAGATGGATTTGAGGTTAAGAGATGGATAGTAGGATGGTCCGGTCGAGGTCGGAGCCTTACCTCCTCTGCTTGCTCCGTTGTAGATGGAACTAATGCTGGAAGGAGCTACAGGACAGAAGCACCAGGGGCAGGAAGGAAAGAGCAAAGGGAGCAGGAGGGGAGAAAATTTGAGATCCAAGAATAAGTGGACGATTGTGTGTGCTGCTCCTAAGGGACCACTGAGTATGTAAAGCTGAGTTTTTATAACCAAACCATCATATAGCATTTGAGCTGTTGCAGAAAAGACAAAATATAAAACAAAACAGTAATTGTTTACTTACCGACTGACAGGCGGGTGGGGGAGGAGTCTCTGGAGCAGCCCTGGCTTCGGGGGATTCGGCTGCGTCTGTTTTTGTCCCCGCTGGACCCGGCCAGCACCCGGTGGGCCCCTGAGCTCATGGTGCTAAGGGCCGTACTCGTCAGCACACGACCCGGGGAGCCACTGCGACTGCCGGCTTCAGAGAGACGCAGAAAGAGAGAAGAGGACAAAACATAGAAGACAGGGAGGAATAAAGTCAGAGCTTTGCTCGGGCAACAAGAGGAGTTTAACAGGGAGAGCTGCAGAGAAACGGAACCAGTCGCCCTCTAATGTGAAGAGCTTACTGTAAAAATGAGGACAAAGACAGTTGCTACTGCCCTTAACTTAGTGGGACTAGTTTCCAAAGTCTTTTTTTGTAAACAACATTCACTACAATATGTAAAAAATACACAGAACGTAATGGCAAACGTTACAATGTTTGATGTTGGAAAGAGGATCGATGGGGCTCGGAGAGTTTGAAAGCCAAACCAAGAGGGAAGTACATTTTACAAGTGTCGGCGCCTATTTGTACAAAATCTGTCATACGTATATACATTACAACAAAATTAATACATTTAACAATCACATTTGAATGATAAAAGTGACATTTTCACAACACAATGATTTACAGACAGCCCTCTTGTCTTTTTGTTTTTGTCCAAAATTAATACATAACATTTGAAAACAGAGGACCCAATTTTCTCGTCCCCCATGTCTTCCCGTCTCCAACTGCAAAGCCCACAGTGTGTCTAACTCTACGATGACTCACATTACTATCAACCTGAGGACACAACAGTGGAGGAGAAGCTGCTCTGCAGTGCTGAATGTGGAGTGTGTGAACAGAGTTTTGGGGGAACAAGCTTCAGGGCTCCACACATGAAGCGGGACCTTAACTGATTTCAGCATGACTGACAAAATGAGCACGCAGACCAGACTCTCTCAGTGACACACAAAAACTCAACTAAAGTCTCACACACACACACAAACTCAAGACATGAAAGAACTGCTTCTATGTACTAGTACCTAGTGACACAGAGCTAAATAAATACTTCTAATTGCTATTTGCTACATAGAGATTGTTCTATTATCTTGATCACCACTTATGATTTAGCAGAAATACAGTCGCTGATAAGACATTCATTTCTATACTTTTATCATGGAAAGAAGACTTGAACCTCTCTTTGACCCATTTCTTAGATTTTAAAGTCAACTCTACCTTCCTTTCTTCCCTCATCTCTTTATATTTACAGATAATGTGGAATCTAAAAATGCCAATTTTAACAAAATAATGTTCAGAATAATTTGTTCGGGGATCTTAAAATAAATATTTTGGAATAGTTATGTATGTCCTTTTTTTTTTAGGCTTAAAACATAAGAGTGCAGAAACACGAGGCTCCCAAAGCAGTGCGTTTAGCATGATCAGAGCCAAGTTAACAGTCTGTGACTACAATTCCCAGCATGCCAGAGTGGGAGGAGCTTAAAGTGACCTTTCCGGGTGCATGTGAAGGAGGGGGGAGAGTCAGGGCAGCAGAGAAGAGGCAGTAAGGATAAAAAAAAAGAGCGGAGAAAGAAGTAGTGTTGTAATCTTACCACCAACAGGGGTAGCAGACTGAGATCCTGAGCCATTAAGCCCATTGGTTGAGAGGAGGGGGGGAAGCAGAGGCGAGGGGGAAGGAACAGCAGATTAAACCAGATGAATTATGGGTGTTAGCGCAAAAAAAAAGCGTCATGGGAGTCAGAACACAGAGCACAATGGGAGCACATCCTGGTGATCCACATCGAGAAATGAAGGCGAAGCTAAAGCACTCCATTTATTTAAGAGAAAACTAAATATGTTGCTCAAACAAACACACTGAACCGGCTGCAGATGGGAGAAGCAGTGCATGTTGGGACAGCTGGCATATGAATCAAGCAAAGCCTGTTCACAATGAGGAAAAGAAAATGCCTCAAAGGAAAATATGCTTAAAAAATGTCCACACTCTCGATCACACACGTAGAAATCCTAAACGTTTCACATCAAAATTAGCACGTATATGCAGGTTTGTTTTGAATGAAGTTTGTTTTGACTGGAATCTGGTGGCTTTGAGGAGAGCATACCTATTGTGTTTTGTATATTTTAATACAATATAATATTTGTCGGATGGAGCCGATAAACACCAGTGACTTCAGCAGTGTCGTTGTCCCTGGAATGAATGCTGACTGTAACCTTTCTGTCTGTTGTGAGATTTTGGGCTTTGAACCTTTGATCAGAAACCTTCTGTTTGGTCTCTACATGTCCAGATGTAATTGGGGCAGTGGTCCAATCACTGTCCACTGTTAAACTTCAAACCAGGACCAAAGCTATTACGCTTTAAGCTGCAAGTATTCTTGGAAAGCAGGTGCACACACACACACACACACACACACACACACACACACACACACACACACACACACACACACACACACACACACACACACACACACACACACACACACACACACACACACACCTGCTTTATGCGTGGCAACAGTAGCTAGCTGAGTTACTTGTTGTCTGTTGAAGTTGTTTTTTTTAACCTACACGACAGCCAGAGCAGCGGAAATAAACTGTCCACCACACCATACTCAGTGATGAGACACAACATGCATAGAAAAACACACACACACACACACACACACACACACACACACACACACACACACACACACACACACACACACACACACACACAAACGCATCTTTACACAAAACACCTTGATCAGAATGAGTGTGATAGCAGGTGGACCACCATTCCCACTGTGGTACACAGATAGACAGACAGACAGACACACATACACACACACACACACACACACACACACACACACACACACACACACACACACACACACACACACACACACACACACACACACACTCCAACTCTGACACACAAACAGAATACCTGGTGTGCAATCGGATTCATCGGAACCTGAAGGCACAAAAACATTCACATAGAGCTTATCGTCACCGTGAAGGCAACAAATAATAATACTCTACAACAGGAGCCAGAGAAACTATAAACACACTCTCAAAGAAGCTCACACACACACCGATTCTGTTGCTGTGTTTGTGTGGTGCGGTAAGTGGACTTCCAGAACGTTCCAGTCACAGCTGCGTTTAATGCTGTGTGTGTCGGTGGGTGGGTGGGTGGGGGGTACATACGTTGGGACTGGGAGACCATCTTGGTGCGGCTGCGTCCTCGTGAGTCTACCTGGCTGGACACGCTGCTGGCGGTGGACAAGGGCTGCTTGGTACGCACACGGCCTGTATTATGTGGAGGGAAAAATACTGTAAGACAAAAAAACAAAAAACACACTGCTGCACTAGCTACACATCTAGTTTGCAGCTGAATGAAGCCCAGAACCTAAGAAGCACTACGACTGACGACAAGCCACTAATGCTGGAAGCTGCTGAACGAAAGTCAGATCCTAAACTAAACACTCAGCCACACAAGACACAAACACCAGGGATGCTTCAGTGGATTATCATCACTTGTCATGACTCAGATATTTATTTATCTTTAAAGTGTAAGTTCACCCCCGTGTCTGAGCGAGAGAGGGGTTAGGGATGCACGAGCTGCTCTGTGACTGAGTAGAGGGCGTTAACATTCTTCTTTTAACAAACTAATTTCACAGCAAAGATAAGTCCAAAACAGTCGACTCTATATCAGAAAGGTTAAGGGCTGATTTAAAACAGTTGATGGCAATTTGAGCCATTTTCAACCCATGAAATACTGATTTTAATAAATTTGGTAATAAATAGTCAATATCAACACCAGCATTGGAGCGTTTTATTACAGTACAGTCATATCATTTAGCTGATAGCTTAAAAAACATGTTCAAATGTGCAGCACCTTGTTAAATATTGAGTGATTTTATGCAGATATCAACCAACTTCTTGCAGCACTTTGTGGGTCACTGTGAGATATTACTGCAACAGTTCAGAACTATAATTCACTCCAGCCACAGCAGAGTGTCGTCCGCTCCACTTAAAGCTGCAATTTATGTATTTGCTAAGCCAGAATACCATCAGCACTATCAATGTTGAATTGCACAATCTAAAAACATTTTATTTTGCATTTGTGCCGTTTTGAATTGAGGGTGCCGCTACAAGGATTTGAACATGATGATTCCTGGTGATTCCTCTGCAGATGTCAACAAACCCTGAACACAATTTTGTCCACTTTCCCAACTAGAACATCCCTAAAACACACACACACACACACACACACACACACACACACACACACACACACACACACACTCTAACCACAACCTTACCATTGTCTGACCTGGTCCCTACAGACAGACAAAGAGGGAGCAGGTTGTAAAAAGTACACTTCACCTGCACGTTTCATACTGTATATATCCTATACATACCTTCCCTTTACATTCTATGTATGTAATATATATACTATAGTATGTAGTACTATTCATCCTGTATATACTCTGTAAATTACTCTGCAATTCTGAACTTCTGGTTAGATGCTAAAATGCATTTTGTTGTCCAAGTGTCTAAGTGCAATGACAATAAATTAAATCTAATCTGTGTATCATAGTACTACCCCTACACATGCCAAGTATCCTAATAAAGCCTCAATAACTGAATGCCTAAGTTTTTAAAGCATTTCTGGTCAGACCCTTTTCTGTATTAAACGCAAGATTAAATTGTAGCAAAGCAGCAGATGATCTTAAGATGTGTAATTAATTTGATTCATGATGTGATGAGTAGGAAGGTGATACAAATGAGGGTGTAGTGTACATTTGACAGCAGGGGGCGCTGTGGCCACACGCTGCAACAAAAGAAGCTCGATTGGATTTGTTGGACTGGAATGAAGTGAGGAAAGGGAAAAGAAAAGAAGAGAAAGGAAAAAAAGAAAAGCATAAGTAGCTTGTTGCTGGTGAAGCAGAGTGAGATGATCTTACCATCCGTTTTATCAGAGGCATCATCTTTAGTGGCAGAGAGAGAAAGAGAGAAAAAGAGAGGGTGGGAGAAAGAAAAGGGAAGAAACAAATGGAAACAAAAAACGAAGGATTGATACAAATGATTATTAAAAGTAAGAGACACAAAAGGAAAAGGGAGTCCAAAAAAAGAGAAAATAAAGATCAAAACAGAAAGTTTCAGTAAAATGAAACACAAAATAATGAAAAAGTATTCAGAATGAAAGACAGAAAACAAGAGAAGAGACACAAGAGAAGAAAGGAGCACAGTCTGTATTAGTTACAGAGCATCTGGTAAAAAGGGAGCAGATGCAGTGGTCAACATCAAGACAGAGAGAGACAACAACAGACCATGCACACAGACGATATTCACACCAAAACATGTAAAGGACACATCAACAGGCAATGAGGAGGCAGCAGGAGAGGAGAGGAAAGGAGAGGAGAGGAGAGAGAGTGTGTGGATCCATCGTCCGTAAATGTGGCCAGCGTTTATAGGATAATGTTTATTTCAACCTGTCCGAAGCTTTAGAAGCACTACCTCTGAGCTGACTTGAGACGACTCCTCAGACCGACGTCTGCACTGTCTGATGACTCGTCTAACTGGACTGACAGGACCCTTACCCAGTGAGGAGTAGGAGCCAGGGGGCAGGCGCCCTGCCGCCCTGGTCTGTCCGACGTTCCGGTGCTTAGCGACTGCTGCTGCGTTAACATCCACGTCACTACGGGATCGCTGCAGGGAGGCCGATGACGCCCCACCCTTTGAACCCGAAGGGACTGATAGGACAGGAGGAGGAGGAGTGTGTTGGAGAAGGGATGGGAGGTGATGAGGGTATAGATACATCACAAAACACATGCAGGCAACCACACTACCCAATACTGATACCATACACAAGTACACAAACAGCCAGACACATGTACGCATGTGTGTGTGTGTGTGTGTGTGCGCGTACATGTGTGTAGTAACATAAAAACAACGTGACAGGATGTGGCTATACAGACACAGGCAGATGTAAATGAGAATGATGGGAAATGGCTCTGTGGGAGCTGATGTTTGTCACAGTGTGTGTGTGTGTGTGTGTGTGTGTGTGTGTGTGTGTGTGTGTGTGTGTGTGCGTGTGTGTGCGCTTCCAAAGGAGCGAGTGAGCATGAGATTATGTGTTTCAGAGAGATTGCACGTGTGTGTGTGTCCGAGTGTGTTTGACTCACCTCGCCCTGGAGCTGCTGACCATTTAGAAGTCAGAGGCCGACTGACAGAGGGGAGAGAAAAGAGGTCAGTACACAACAACACACACACACACACACACACACACACACACACACACACACACACATAACGGAAATTAATGCTGGGTCGCAAATCAAATATTTTTCTTTGAAGTACAGTGTAATTACATTTATTTGACCCCAAAAAGCTCAGCCCATCATCTTCAAACGTAAACAAACACAAAGTTGAGCGTAAAAGACGCCCGGAAAAGTATTTTGGTTACTAATGGTAATCCAAACAGAGGTCAGTTGAGTAAGTTGCCCTGAAGCCAGCATGTTTACATTTATTCCACAGTTTAAATTATTCTAATCAATAATCTAGTTGACTGATTATATTCATTTTTCCTCTAACATATGATTTGCTTTCTAATATAAATAACTCAAGATAGAATAGCTCATGATAAATATGTTTACTGTAATGCTGCTTATTCTCTAAAGGCTCAGCCAGACTTCCAACTCTAAGTGTCCACACTTTTCACTTACAGTACGAGTACAAACTATAAATTGGTGTGGCAGGAAAGCATGTCTTTCTACTTTGCTATATATTCAGCTTGTTTTGGTATCAAGTTTGCCAGTGAAATACAATGCAGAGGAGGCAAAACAATGACAAATACAAAGACTAAAAATGCCCCGGATAACCGCCTCTTTCTTTGTTTAACTTCTGCAAAGCGTTAACACTGGTGGATGAAGTTACTGGCGAGTTTGTCTTTATCTTTCATCCATCACAATGAGCTGTTTTTGCCTGATGCATGCAGCAGAAAAGTCACAGTATAAGAGATTGGACGAGAAAAGGGAAAGTAAATTGAGGAGATTTGATCCATGTGCAGCAGTACGTCCACACACGGGGGCCTTAAAAAAAACATTTCTCAAAATGGTTCCTGCCAAAATTACACCAATCTTCATTTTCAAGACTGAAATGTAGTCTTAAGGTAAACCTTGATGGATAAAGTGAACTATCGAGGATATATTATAGCTGAGCGTTTGATTACTTGAGGCTCTCTTGAGAGGAGGACGAGGAGCGGTCGCTCTGGGGAAGAGAGGCCACGCTGCCAGAGCTCTTCAGGCAGGACTGAAGGGTCCTCTGGTACGACGGCTCCAACGAGTTGTAGAGAGCGTCGGTCTCCGCTGGAAAGTGGTTCCTCAGACCCCAGTAGGCCCTGAGAGAGGACGCAGAAGGAAATAGAGAAAGGAAAGGAGGAGAGATGAAGAGAGACAAGGGGTGAGGGGGAAAGATGATGGAGGTAAAAGAAAGGAATCAAGGGATTCAGAAGGGAAAAGGAAGGCGGTGAGATATTTAACACTACTCGTCTTTCATGTAATTACATTTTCAGAAATGTCTTACTTGCGTGCTTCCACTCTGGCCTCTGAGTCTGCATCTCGAATTCCCTTCTTGATGCTCTCAACCAGAACTGCCGTGTGCCTGCAAAAGGAGAACCACAGATGTACAAAAAAGAAGTGTGTTAAGTTTGAACAAGTAAAAAAACAGGTTTAAAACATTCTAAGAATCAACCCTCACCTCTCCAGAGAGTGGGTTTGCCATTCCTGTAGCAGGAGGTCCAGGAAATCATAACAGCGCCTGGAGAAGACACATTTTTATCATTCGCATTAACACACATTACTTAACAGCACTATTAAGGTTGTTTATGACCTTAAAGCTACTACTAAACAAGGCCTTTTTATCGCTGTCGTGTCAACATCAGCAGCCGTTGTTAATCTCACCTTCTAACAGCCACAGACTTGGATGTGCAGTTGCTGGTGATCAGGGGGATGAGACGGGGGACGTGGGTGTGCTGCAGTGAGGAGATGTGTCAAAGATGTGAAAGGGAGAATAATCCAACAATCAGACAACAGCAGTAACACCGACCACAAAGAATTTATAATTTTGTTCTGCTCAAAAACTCACCCGTATGATGATGCGAATGGCCAACATACCGGAGGTGGCCATGACTTTGGCACAGTTGGGGATGAGGTTGAACAGGACGGGAACGATAGCTTCCGCTCCGTGGTCAAATTTATTCCCCAGCACTGATGAAAGGTAGCTACCAAAACACACAACAGCCACGTGTTATAAAAGTGTTCCCTAAGAATCAAACTACAGAGTGTAGTTATACAGGGAGTAGTGAATGAGTGGAGGTTTTGTACACAGCCCGGGGTTGTACAGGTTCTCATGATTTTGTTTTTCCTCTCACTACAAATCTCGCCAACAGCTGGATCTGTCATCAACACTCACGCCACAGTGATGCAGGCCTCTCGCACTACTTGTGAGCGCAGGTCTTTAGCGGACAGTTTGAAGGCTCCGTCCAGCAGCCGTAGATGCTGGTAGAAACAGTCGTAACTGGTTGCGCCTGCCACCAGCAGTGAGCGGACCTTCTTCATCTGTTACAAGAAGCAAAAAAACAACAACAAAAAGACACCAACAATCATCAGTGGTGTCAAAAAAAAAGGTAACTTTATTAATATAAGTGAAAAAAAGTATGTGCGTTAAAGGTGAAAATACTGACAGCGCTGGCTCTCTGGTCCCAGTCATGTTTGTCGTCAGAACAGATCTCACGGATTTTATTCAGGTTGTCTTCAAGATCCCTCGCCGAGTAAATCTGCAGCGAGACACGGTGAAGGAGAACAGGAGAGAAGATAAGTGAAGGACAGATAAAAGTCTCAGACAGTCTGGCCTTCATAGCCTTTCTAGTTTGGTTATCAGAGGGGATGAATGTCTATTTATGCTGCTGTACCTGGACCGTGGGAACATCTGTGAAGGCTTTAATAAAGTCCTCTTCATCCACTCCCCCTGCACTTTCCTTGGATACTAGAAAATCAGAACAGAGTGGATTAATGAACATGTCTGTGTATGTTTGTGCATTTTATACAACAAGCATGTCGGCCTTCAGATTTCTCTTCTGGTTAGTTTTGTGATTCTGTTTTAACTCACAAAAACACACGCACACACACTTCCAATTACACCCACGCACACACACCCACACATTTAGGTCAGTGGGCGCTGCCTGTGTTTCTAATGGACTTCCTGGCTTTAATGGGCCCGTCAATCATATTTCTCTGGGGGGCTGGATGCTCTGTGGACCACACCTCCTACAACTCCTTACTCAGGAAGCACAGAGGAGGGGGAAAGACGAGACAAAGGAAGCAAAAGGAAAAAATAGAAAAAGCATAGAGAATGATGAAGAAAGTGAGCAAGGAGAAGCTGAGAGGACGAGAATATTTAATGTTTATATTAAGTGACACAGTATTTTGCTACTTTTACAAACAGATTTGGGAGATCATAATGTAGAAATATGATCATTGACCAGCAGTGTGAGAACAATGTACACTGCTGACATAAAGCAACCACCTTGTCCTTGGAGAGAAGTCACACCTTGGTGCTTCATCCTCTCAGATATGGCTTTAGATTTATTTTCAAGCTCGAGACTGTTTATTCTGCCAGTTTTTGGCAAAATTGAAATATCGTTCTTCTGTCGGTTGTTGCCAGTGTGTGTGGGCGTACTGTCATCTAAATGCAAATACAGACGAGCGGGCCTCTCAGCGTGGAAACTAGTCTGACATACAGTGAAAGCTCGACAAACTAATTCCTGAATATGAAAAACTAAATGACAGAAATGTTTCCAGCTGCAACCTTAGAAAAATAACGATTGAATATCAAAAATTCCGCAGCAAAGGTGGAGTCAGGTATTTTCCTTTTCATCACATTAAACGTAAGATCAAGGCTTTAGACCCGTTGTTCAGTGTAAGGAAAAACAAATACCCAGCATGCCCTTGACTTCAGCCTCCAACAGCAGCTCCACGATCAATAAGACTGTAATGATCCAAAGTGACTAAAGATCACACTCTTGTGTTTCCAACCAACACAGCAACGTACCAGGACTCAGACAGACTGCTTGCTTGTAAAACACGTTAGTGTGTGTGTGTGTGTGTGTGTGTGTGTGTGTGTGTGTGTGTGTGCATGCATGCATGCATGCATGCATGCATTATTGACATTGTTGATACAGATGCAACAGCAGGAAATTGACTGCATGGTCGTGGGAACGTAGCTTTCTTTCGATAGAGAGAAAGAGACGGCAAAAATCAATACACGCTAAGACGGCGCAAACTTAACCGTGCAGCCATCGACAGCAGAAAGAAGACTCGACAGAGAGGAGGAGATAAACCGTCTCTGCAGAGTCCACCACAGATATGAGGCTGATAAGAACATCAGAGTGTATCAGATTTCTGACGAGACACAGAGAGACCATCACCGTGGATGGCCATGTCATCTAACAGCCCCAATAGTCTGTCTCTATGGGGTGACCAGCAGCAATATACTGTCAGAGAACCTTTAGACAGAAGGCTGCAGCCTCTTCCTGGAAATAATGTGACCTACACTGAGGACGGTAACAGTTTAGCAGGGCAGGTTTTGGGTTCAGGGCTCTATCTTTTGGGTTAAATGACTTCAGTGTTACATGTGCATTTAGGCCACAAGGCAGAGCCGCAAGGGAACAGACACCGCGGTTGAGGTTCAGTTTACTTCACACTCAAAACACAGTTTCAAACTGCAAACTGTGTGTTCATTTCAAATCATCTTGTAAGAAGATTTTAGAAAATACAAGTAACTTTAAAAATATTTCGGAATTAATTTAAACACAATGTGATTATAATGTCCCGCCTGAATTAATAAGACAAACTCATAGTGGCACCAAGCCAGTAGACCGCTAACGTCTTAAAATATTACAACAATGGCCGATATAAATTCTGTTATTAGTGGTCCTGCTTTGTATTTTGACTTTTGTAATTCCAGCTTGGAAGTTTGCTACCAGTCATATAAGTTCCTATCTGTACAAAAGAAAACTACAGCTGAAAGCTCTAATAACAAAATTCTGACTTATAGACATGTGATGCACACTGAAAAACTGGTTATGGTGACTTCCACATAAATAAAAGTAAAGCTTGCAAATTGTAATGATACTAATAATGTTAATTTGTCAGCAGGAAAGTAGCCATCAGGAGCCACAAGTCTACGCGTCATGTATGAATTATATAAACCTCATTCGCTCACCATCTCTTTTCAGAATCAGAGTCTGTATTCATTGTTTGTGTGTAAAGGTAGAGGAAGTTAAATACCAAGCTTGCCCCCGGTGGCGCTGGGCCGACGTGCAGCAGAGGACTCTGCGGGCTTCTTGGGAACTTTTGGGACCTTGAAGGCAGCCTGGGCTGAGGAAGAGCGATTCCCATCCACACTGTCGTCATCTTCAAAACTACGATCTGTGAGGAGAGCATGGAGAGAAGAGTGTTACCATCCACCCTGCAGGCAACTTTTTGCAAAGTACTAGGAAACATAGGAAGGGTTGTTACTGATCATTATCATCAAGCAAATAACTAGTCTAAACACACAGGAACAAGGATTTTATTTATCGCTTCTTCATCTACTCTCACAATTAGTATGTTGAAATCTGGTTTCTAAAATATTAAATAAAAACATATGAATTATTCAGATCCTTTATTTCCCCTTTTATGTTGAGCATCAAAGCTTGTGGTCATTTAAAGACACTGAACGCTTGAAAGAAAAGTAAGGACGAGAAGCAAAGAACAGAGGAGGATGTTGCCATAGAATGCTTAGTCAGGAATCACTAAATCAATACTAATTACAAACATATCTGGTTGGAAGACAAAGGAAAACACACACAGATATATATGATCGCTTCTTAGAGCCCAGACACACAGACGATGATCAAGATGTCCACCCGAGCAACCAGTGACTTGCAGAACTCTGCAGCCCAAAAACCCTCAATCTGCATGCTAGCAGAGATTGAGCTAGCTACAAAGCTAGCAGGGAAACTTGAGACACACGCTTGCAACAACAATGCAGCATTTTGAACATGCATCTACTAAATATGACACACACACACACACACACACACACACACACACACACACACACACACACACACACACACACACACACACTGTGGAAATGACAGTGTTGGCATAGGAATGCAATCACGCACCAGTCGTTCTGACAACCAGCCGTTTATGAAATGCGCCAAAGCCACCACCCCACACCTTGAATCATACATCAAACTCACCTACACACACACACACACACACACACACACACACACACACACACACACACACAGTCGACATGCAAACCCAATTGACAGACATGTGTGTATGTTTATGTACACACAAGCTATATGTTCAGTGACTGCAGAGGGTTATTGTCAAGCTCAGTAAATGTTAAGCAGACATGTAAAGTAGCACACATAACATAACAATATTTACCACACACACACCAACACACCCAAGTCCATCACAGCACTCACAGTCACAGATCCGCTGGCAGATAAGTCGCCTCATGCTTCTGGGAGGGCGTGGTATTAAGGTCCCCCCTCTTCTCCAAGCCGTACCCAAAGACACATACACACACACACCTCACACACACTTCATGGTTCGGCTAAAGCTGCACACGCACACCTCACACCGCTGTCCAAAAAACTCCCCACACCCATACAAGTGCCGGCATTTTCTCTCTCTCTCTCTCTCTCTCCCTCTCTCCCAACATCTCTCCTCCTTCCTTCAGCAGCCTCACAGCCAATCAGACCACAGATGACATCATAGTGTTGCAGCCAGCGTGGAGGCAGGACTATGAGTGTGTGTAAAGGGAGTGAAAGGGACACACACACACACACACACACACACACACACACACACACACACACACACACCCTAGGAATATTAACAGGGTTTCTCGGTGTCCCTGCCAGACCAACCAACCCTAAATGCATTACCATTGACAACACACTCCCTCCAGCCTCTTTTTCACACACAAGTACAGTTATCAACAACCTCTTAACACACCTTTTATGTTGCTACATTTACTTGAGATGAGGTTCATTCACTTTCTCCCTCTTCACATACACAAAAGAACAAAAGATGATGGAGCAATGATCAAAGGAGGTTGTGTGGGGAGGGTGAGGCCACGCCCCTCCAACTGAGGCCTCTCTCTCACTCACTCACTCACTCACTCACTCACTCACTCACTCACTCACTCACTCACTCACTCACTCACTCACTCACTCACTCACTCACTCACTCACTCACTCACTCACTCACTCACACACACACACACACACACACACACACACACACACACACACACACACACACACACACACACTGTGAGTGTGAGGACAGTGATTTTTTTGGTTGTTTTGACTCTGTGGTCCACTACACTGGATTAAAATGAAATAATTACTTTGGAGGTTCAAGTGCCAACTTCCAGCTTTCATTTGAGGGAGTTGCATCCACATCAGATGAGCAGTGGAGAAACCACAGACCTTTTAAATCAAATACACTATAACAATATAAATCCTTTACAGGCAAGTCCTCAGTTTAAAGACATCAGCAGACATTTGATACGTTTCCTGGTGAACCTCTGTCAGGCCTATATTGCAGCCATCTTCACTCCTGACTTGTTTTGGGGATTTTTTGGCATTTAGTCTGGTGCACAGAAAGTAAAATACATGCTGAGTTGGAATAAAGTCAGGTGACTGACTAGTCTAGCTGCCTCGTCTTAAAATATGGGTCATATAGATAAAAAAGGGAACAAAATTACAAACGAACAAAATTAATGAATAAATAGCATGTAACTACTCTACACTGTATATACTATACACACATTCAACACACATCCCGTTATGTAAAATCAAATTTGAATAATGTTCGGTCCTCCTGTCAGATCCTATGATACTTTTGTTTTCATCTTGCAAAGCTGGCTTCTAAATAACTGCTATGGTGCAGCATCAGAGTCAAAGTTGAAGGGTCAAGAGGACTATAAGACCCTTCTTTGCATAATGAGCACCATTATGAAGCAGACCGTACATACCGAACACATGCTGAAAAACAACTGTGATGTGAACAGGTACATTAGAACACAAAGACAGTAATAGAACTGAATGAATCTACAGTATCTGATACCAGTTTAGTGAATTAAATTGCCTTCTAACTAAACCCATAAGGGTCCAATAGCAATACTCGGTCATGCATCGCAGCATTAGCATTGATGAGCATCACTGTTTGCAGGATTTACATCTCCTCCTTTTGTCTGTAGTCAGACCCCACGGGAGTAAATGCCACTGGGTGAAGGGCAGAGCAAAGACACTGGAGAGGAGGGAGAGGGAGAGAAGGAGAGAGAGTGAGAGAGATAGACGAGGGGGAGACAGAGAGAGAGCAAGAGAGAAAGAGGAGGGACACACAGGAGGGACACACAGAGTGAGCAGACTGCACACATGCTGTTGCCATGGCGACCTGTGCAGACCAGCTTCTCAGATGAACAGAGCAGCAAACAGAAATGTTCAGTAAACTCAGTTACACATAAACACACATATGTAATCTAGTGTGAAGAACAGCTGTATTCACTATTTATTAACAGACTTTGTGTCAGTTTAATAAATTATGATTCTGGTTTATTTGGAGATGAAATGCTCTTCCAGCATCGTTAGTGTCTCCAAGAACAATATGTCACAACATGCAAACAACAAGTCTACAACCACAACTATACATGCAGAGACACGAACACACAGAGAACTCAGCTCGCCGTGTACCAGGCAACGTTGCCATGGAAACTATGGGCCGAGATATCCCTCCTCCTCCTCTCTCTCCATTTCAGAGGAAGAGTCAGAAAGAGGAGAGGAGACAAGGAGAGGAGCCGACTGGCTTGAATACACAGATCTAATAATCAATCAGTGGTCAAATTAGAAGGCATTTACAAAAACAGACATGCACCCAGTATGCTAATCCCTAATTTGTGTGTGAGTTCTTCTCAAATATAATGTACATGCAGGGAGAGATGAGGGAAGGGAAACAAGTGTGTTGTTGTTGTTCTCTGTCCCTCTCTAAAGAGAAACGGATGGAAGGAAAGAAGAAGACTAACTGACAAATACAATTATACAACAGATCAGTAAATACAAACAAACAAAATAAAATTCTGTCGTTACCACATGGTGGCAGCATCGGCTTTGTTCTCACCACATTATTTCTGTGGTTCAAGCATTTAAAAAACAACAACTCAAAAACACAGAGGGACTCAGCATCCCACTGCATTATAGGAGTGGGATGCGTGTTTGTGTGTCAGAGAGTGTTTGTGTGTCACAAGCAGGAGAGAGTGTTTGTGTGTCACAAGAATAAAATAGTCACCTCACATCTTCCCCATCTCAACAGTACCAAGTCATTCATGAGATTAACTTTGTATTTTATTTATTTATTTACTTATTTATATATATATATATATATATATATATATATATATATATATATATATATATATATATATATATATATATATATATATATATATATATATATATATATATATATATATATATATATATATATATAATACATTACATTACAGTCATTTAGCAGACGCTTTTATCCAAAGCGACTTACAATAAGTGCATTCAACATTGGTAATCAAAAGAACTACTAGTCACCAGAAGTCATAAGTACATTTCCTTTTCCAAACAAGCATCTAAGAGCATGAAGCAGAGCATAACTCAGAGCCAAAGTACAGGGCAGAAACAAGAAAAACAGTTAGTGCTATAAGTAATACGAATACAATAAGTGCAACAAGCTAGTATTAAAACAATAAGCGCTAAGTGGAAGGCTCAGGGTAGCACTTCCTGAAGAGGTGGGTTTTCAGCCTGCGCCGAAAGATGGGCAGCGACTCCGCTGTCCTGACGTCAGTGGGAAGTTCATTCCACCACTGTGGGGCCAGGACAGAAAACAGCCGTGACCGGGTCGATCGGCCGCCAGGACCTCTGAGCGGCCTCGGGGCAACCAATCGCCCCGAGGCAGCAGAGCGAAGTGGTCGGGCGGGGGTGTAAGGCTTGACCATGGCCTGGAGATAGGAAGGAGCTGTTCCTTTCACTGCCCTGTAGGCTAGCACCAGAGTCTTAAACTGGATGCGAGCTCTTACAGGTAGCCAGTGTAGAGAACGGAGAAAGGAAGTTGTGTGGGAGAACTTGGGGCGATTGAACACCAGGCGAGCTGCGGCTTTCTGGACAAGCTCCAGAGGTCTGATGGCCGACGCCGGGGCTCCGGCGAGTAGAGAGTTATAGTGTGTGTGTGTGTGTGTGTGTGTGTGTGTGTGTGTGTGTGTGTGTATATATATATATATATATATATACACACACACACTACACTGAAATCAAGGTAAAGCCAAGAAAGTACCACCACTTAAAATACTGCCTAACAAAAACAGGTGAACGTGAATACGGTGCACATATAAATCTGTACTTTTGCTCGCTTAATAATGACAATAATAATAATCTAGAAGATACTTCTGTTTAGCTGATACTATCGGTCTTGAACCACAAACAACACTACATGTGTTGATATGTTAGTTGAAGTTCACAACTAATTTTGACCACAGGCAAAGCTTGCTTAACCTCAGTAACAGGAAGAAAATGAAGAGATTTCAAGATTAGCTGTTTTAAAATGTCGAGGCATCTCATCAGCTGCAGCAGAAATGATCAAACCACAGCTGAAAATCTCAACTAAGAGCGTAAGAGTATCTTCTGAGGAATCAGATTTACTACACAGAGAGTGTGTGTTTGTGCTGATCGGCTGTAATCTGCAGGGGAACTGGCAACGTCACATATTCCCACTAAGAACCATGTGACCGTGTGCAGAGTCCCATTCATAGGATGACACACAGACGAGAATGACTACAACTGGGTCAAAAGCTGTTAAAAAGATCACGACTGCAACAGCTACAAAGTACACTAGAGGAGGTGTGTGTGTGTGTGTGTGTGTGTGTGTGTGTGTGTGTGTGTGTGTGTGTGTGTGTGTGTGTGTCAACAGAAAACTAAAATATGAAACAGCAGAAACCTATTGTGTCCAACTAAAGATTATGACATGTAGGACAAAAAAGTGCTGCAGTGGAAACCTATTATAGCGATCACATGCGATCGATCGCTATAAGCGGATAATCATTATAATTCTCAGATTATCAATTAACTGACATTTGTACATTTATTTATTGCATATAAAGTAATGAAACGCACAGCTTCGATATTTACTACATTTTATTGACCGACTAAAATACAGCACAGCCGTTCTTCAGCTGAATAGACTACACAAGGTAGTATTGCAGAACACTAAATATGCTGATGCAAAAAAAAAACATTTAAGCTTCAAGGAGAATACGTTTTCCGTTGAGAGAAAACTACTTTTTTGCAAGTAGCCAGCCAGCAGCAGAGTTACTGCGAGGCAAAATATCAAGGGAGTAAAGTAGGGAAAATTATTTTTGATTGTGTATTAATAGGTTCCTATAATTAGTGCAAAAGAGGAGGAATGAATGCAGCATAAATGTAGAGGCTGTAATCTTATAGGATAAATGATTTGGCACTGTGAGTTTTGCATTGATAGGATGATCAGATGTATGACTTTCAGCCATCCAGTTGTTTCTGGGGCAGAAAATGACAGAGGAAAGGGGGAGGAAAGAGAGAGGAAAGGGGGAGGAAAGAGAGAGAGTGAGAGACACACTTTAAGTTGAGGCCCAGATTTTCTAAGAGGAGACGGACTGCTTAGTGTCCAGCCGAGCTCAGAGAAATTGAGCTTCTTAAATGAACACACACACACACACACACACACACACTTTGAGCCCCAATTCCAAGTCGGGATAAACCATAATATTCAGAGGAAAGCTTTGCCATGGCAACCAGCCTAGCCTGGAAACGGGGTCACGGCTTCCTTTGCAGAGCCGGAGACGCACCGAAGCAGAACGAGCGAGTGTGTGTGTGTGAGAGAGAGAGAGAGAGAGAGAGAGAGAGAGAGAGAGAGAGAGAGAGAGAGAGAGAGAGAGAGAGAGTGTGTGTGTGTCTGTGTGCGTCAGTGCTTGTCAACACGCAGCTATGCAAGCAATGAAAGCTGCTACTGATGGTCAGTTTGCAAGGCACCAAATATATCTGGGCGTGTGTGTAGATGTGTGTGTTTTTGCATTCACACAAGCACATTTCTTTTTTAGACTGGACCAAATAACATTAAGTAAGGCGCAGCGGCACTGAGATGCTTTACCTTCTCACACACAAACACAGGAAGCAAGCTTAACATAAATACATATAAGTTGGTAATATATTTAGTTATCAATGTGAATAAGGTAACTGATCAATGTTGACCAGGTCTATTTTGAAATTGTACAATCAGTCTGAAAGAAAGGATTTGTTCAACTTGTCACGTACGTGGGTGACGTCTGGAGATGAGAAAAAAATGGCTGCTTATATGGATAGACTTTTCATTTGGTGCATGCAAAATATATTTAAAATGTAGTATTTTTAGTATATATATAAAACGTTATGATGATTTTTCTGTCGTGTTACCTGAACATATATTTCTTCATATTTCGACCATGACATACTACTAGAAAGACTAAAAATCTGGGTGGGACTCTCTGGTACAGCACTTAACTGGTTTGAATCCTACTTGAAGGACAGAGAATACTTTGTGTCTGTAGCTAATTACACATCAGAGCTGACTAAAATGACATGTGGTGTTCCCCAAGGTTCAGTACTGGGGCCTCTTCTGTTCAACATCTACATGCTTCCACTAGCTCAGATTATGGAAAACAACAAAGTGTGTTATCATAATTATGCAGATGACACACAAATCTACATAACTATATCACCAGGGGACTATAATCCCATACAAGGGCTGGCTAAATACATTGAACAAATCAACAGCTGGATGTGCCAGAATTTTCCTCAATTAAACAAAGATAAAACAAAAGTAATTGTTTTTGGTACCAAGGACGAACGATTGAAAGTCAGCGCTCAGCTTCAATCACTGATGTTAAAAACCACAAACGAAGCCAGAAACCTAGGTGTAGTTATGGATTCAGACCTCAACCTGAACAGCCACATCAAGACAATCACAAAATCAGCCTACTATCACCTGAAGAACATATCAAGGATTACGTATGTCTCAATTTCAATTTGGAAAAACTTGTCCATGCATTTATCTTCAGTAGACTGGACTACTGTAACGGTGTGTTCACAGGTCTCTGTAAAAAGTCAATCAGAAAGCTGCAGCTGATTCAGAACGCTGCAGCTCGAGTCCTCACTAAGACCAAGAAAGTGGATCACATCACTCCAGTTCTGAGGTCTTTGCGTTGGCTTCCTGTCCAACAAAGAATTGACTTTAAAATCCTGCTGTTGGTTTATAAAGCACTGAATGGTTTAGGGCCCAAATACATCTCAGATCTGATGCTACCTTATGAACCATCCCGACCCCTTAGGTCGTCTGGGACCGGTCTACTTTCTGTTCCCAGAGTCAGAACTAAACATGAAGAAGCAGTGTTCAGTTTTTCTGCTTCACATATCTGGAACAAAGTCCCAGAAAGCTGCAGGTCTGCAGAGACCCTCAGCTCCTTTAAATCAAGACTGAATACTTTTCTGTTTGCTGCTGCCTTTGATTGAAGCAGATTCAAGGATATTAATCAATTTCTGCATTTTAATACTACTGTATTGTATTTCTTAAACTGCACTGCAACTATTATTCTATTTTTTAGCTTTTTAGTGTTTTAATGACTGTTTTTAATGTTTCAATGAATGTTCTTAATTGTTTTTAAATCTCCTTTTCTTTTGCATTATGTTTTGATGCTTTTAATGGTTTAATGTGAAGCACTTTGAATTGCCTTGTTGTTGAAATGTGCTATACAAATAAACTTGCCTTGCCTCGTCTTGCCTTCATAGATTTTTTGATGTTGGACAAATAGAAGTGTTTAGGATGGACTCAATTTTCTTCATGACACAAAAATGAAAACTAACAAAGTGAATATTATTAGAAGGCATCATTTGGTCCGTATATAACTGTACTGACGTACTAGAGGACATTAAGCGGCACAATGTGAAAGTCTTGGAGGAGTTGTTTTCAAAACAGCCAGAGGGAAGAGACATGTTAATCATGTTTCATCTAAATTTAACAAAGGCCTTGTTCTGCTGTCATACTCGGAGAGATATTTCGGTCTAATGTGGGGAACCCACTCTTCAAGGCTGAAGTCGAGACAAACAGAGAGAGCTATAATGAACCTTATCTTAATCTCAACCGTCTGTCCACTGACAGTGAGAGTGAGAAACACAAAGGCTGCCAACACACACACACACACACACACACACACACACACACACACACACACACACACACACACACACACACACACACACACACGACAATATTACTGCAACAGAGTTTAAGTTTAAGTGGGAGAGAAAAGGGTAGAGTAGTATGTGAGGCTACTTCACAGTAGAGTCACAGTATTATTCTGTTTTTAAGGTCACTTGGAAAATGTCAAGAAGCAAGAATTGTAAGAAAATGTGTTCTTTAATATATAAACCAAAGAACAGAATATTAACTCTGAGCATTTGATTAGTTTGGGTAACTGTGGGGCTACTGTTCCATGTAATATGACCCATCTCTATTTTATATATTCAAAACAATTAATCACTAGGATACACACACATGCACATGTACTGTATATCCAGACACGCACACTAAATCTAGCCTACATATGAGCAAGTGCACTTGGGGTGAAAGTGCTTGGACTTTAAGCTGATTTCAAACTAAAACCATATGCTGACAAGCTTTTGTCTAAGTGCCAGCATCCACAGTCGGGTCGGATAAGATTAAACACACACACACACACACACACACACACACACACACACACACACACACACACACACACACACACACACACACACACACACACACACACACACACACACACACACACACACACTGCCATGGCTACAGTGTGTTATGGACAGACATTTGCTGTTGTCTTTGTCTGATTTCGCTCGTCTCCTTCTGTCTGTCTCCTTTGTTTTCTCCTCGATCTCCTTTTCTCTCATTTGTCCAATCTCTCTCTGTGTCTCCGTTGTGATGAATGAGGGAGAGGCCGTGATAGGCACAGCGCACAGCGCTCTGTCAGCTTCCTCCCTCAATCCTTTGCCCTCCCTTCCTCCATCCCTCCCTCCTTGCTTCCTTCCCCTCTCCTGTTCTCTCAGCAACAGCTGCCTTAAACCTTTCACAGCAAACACCAAGTGCTGGCCTAAAGGAGATATGGGGCAAGGGCAAGTAATCTGCGAGAGTGTGTTTTATCGTATGATGTGAGAATTCTTAGTAAGTTCTTGGGAGTGTTGACAGAAAAACACCTTCAGCTACCATCTTGTAGTAGATTTATTTTGAGTGCCAAACGCGAGTCAGTCAAAACAAGTCTGTGAAGAGGAAACTTTGGGCTTCTGAAGATTGTGATGGGCAGTTATCAGCAATTCTGACATTTCTTTTCATCGACAATGAAAACAAATAATTAATTGCAGCCCACCTTGGCAGGTGTTGGGAATACAACAACCAAGAGACAAGCTGCAGTAGCTGAGAACTACAAAAGAGAGACACTTAAGTACCGAAGCCAAATAGTCAGGCATGCAGCTAAGTTCAAGCTGGAGCGCATCTGTTGCCACCTTCACCTCACATTTACTCAGGGATTTTGGATATGCGATCAACACATAAAGTAAGATTACGAAGAGTTTTTAAAGGATTTACCTTAAGATGCAGTGGTTGTGCTTTCTAGGCTGTTTCAGATCAGCAGGGAGGCTCGTCAGAGTCTCATCACTACATGTGTTATTGAACATCTGCACCAGATTCTTGCTAACTTTTTCCCTTTGTTGCAATGTTAACTCCCATTATATTTGTCCTCTCATTATAGATGAAAAGTGATAGTTAAAAAATAGTCCAAAAATGATAGCATCTACCTAAAAGGGCTGCAAAATTATCAAAATAGTGTTGAAACCGCAATATGGCCTTCCACAATTTATAAATGGCAGGAGGTGCAATATTTGTTAGAGGCTAAATGTGTGTTAAAATACCATTTTAAATGAGATATTGTCACGCTGCAGAGATGTCACGGCCTACGCAGCATATTCTACAGACTTGGTACAGATCCCTAAGAATCACAATAAGCATTTTTATATTTTTCTGAGAAATCATTATTCCCTCTAATAACTCAAAAGCTCTAGCAGTCAAAATTATCCCAATTTTTTATTTTTATTGTTGAACACTACTACGTACTAAGCAGTGATTTCATACACAGCAAAATCACATTAGAATTTGTTCATAACAACATAGTCATGGAGCCAAAAACAAAGCCTTGCTCCAAAACCCCAGGGAGGAGGGAGTTAAAAGTAACACTCCCTCCATGCCTCTGTGCCACCAGAGAAGGCATCATGGCAACTACACGCCCTGAGCTCTTCTCCACGTCTCTCTCTATCCATCTATCTATCTCCCTCCAAGTAAACAGACTGCAACAGCTGACCAGGCATCAGCCTCTGCTGTGGTTGTGTTAGATCGGTATATCCTTATAAAACAACGCATTTGTTGGTGGAAACAGCACAAGAGGAGCTAACGGCTTCAGCTAACAGCTTCTCTTGCCAACAACCAAAAGAGACGACTTCGTGGATTATAATTCATTTAACACTTTTCACACATACACTTCATCATCAAGTGTGAAAATCACAATTCCAATACATAAAAGGTGTCAGTAAACTTTCAAAAGAGCTACTGTGCCGACTTCTATATTCTGAAGGGTGGAAACAAAGTGAAACATAGGAGGTGTCGTCAATATCAATAAAACTGTCAATGGTCAAACAATGCTGGACACACACACACACACACACACACACACACACACACACACACACACACACACACACACACACACACACACACACACACACACACACACACACACACACACACACACACACACCTCTTCAGCTCAAGTCTGGCTCAGCACACCCAGAATCAAACGCAAAGACAAACGATCTAAACCATTAATCCCTTTAGGTCGTCTTATAGGAGCTCATGTCAACAAACTGACACAGCTACAAGAGCACATGCAGACACAGACACGCACAAGCACCCACCAAAACACTTCAAATACACACCCAATACAACATGACTAAACTTGGTGGCTCTCAGAGGCCGATACAACTGTGGCAAAATAAATGAGAGATGGCACTGACCGTGACTCGGGCTGAGAGCCATGTTGCCTGAATTCAAGGCTTCATCAAAACGAGCGAATAACGTCTGTAACCTGGAGAGAGAGAAGAAGAAATGTTAGAGCAAAACATACACAACAAAGCTAAGAAAATAAATATTGTTGTAGAATTGGATCCATCAAAATGAGACTGAATTAGGAAATATAGACGCAATCGTCTTCATTGACAGGATCATGACAAAGAAATGACACACACACAGTTTTGACCTGAAGACAGGCAAGGTGCTGTAAAATTGAAAGTATCATCAACAGCAACATGTGGACAGCCTGCCCACCTGTCTGTCTATCTATCTATCTGACTGTCTGTCTGTCGGCAGGTGGGTGTGTCTATCATGCCAGTCACACGCATGATGCTGCAGCAGCAAACGACTAGAGTCCTTCTGGCATCATGCTCAGCACCAAACGCACAAAAACACACAGAATCACAAGCCGCGTCAGCTCATCCACGTGATGTTCAGGTAATACTGTCTGCATGTTAATAAGATCCATCCCAATAACAGACGAGTCCAGCGAAAATAACATCTTTGTACAAATAATAGCCTCAAACGTCTCCTGCACACTGAGCAGTGTTGACACACATTGCTTACACATGACTGGTATGACAATAACACAACAACGACCCACGTCCTGTAACATGTCCTAATATCTCCTTTCCAAAAGGTTAGCCCTGGATTTGAGCACACAAGAAGAAGAGTCATACACACCGTCGTCAGTCTCTCTTTCTGTCTCTTGGTGTCTGGTCCACAACTACAAGACTAAGCTAAGCAGCTCCTGACAAGTGACGATTAGCGTTTCAATGGGCTCCTCCGCCGTGCAGCGTTTTCACGTGGCTCCCTTCCTTATTCAGTTCAGAAACAGCCCAGCCTCAAGTCGTCTACACTTGCTTGCCTCAGTATTTCCCAGTGGACTGATTAATAGGTTGCTGCGCAACGTTACCCTAGCTCCCATGCTAGTGACACACTCCGGTCCTCGGCTACCCTCAGCTCTTTGTATCCAACATGGTGCAGTGACTTCGAGAGGGAGGGAGGGAGACAGGAGGAGGAGGGAGGGCGTGAGAGAGGGAGAAGGAGCCAAACAGCAAAAAGACGAAAGCATGCTATGGGCATATGACGAAAGCACCACCTACTGTCGCACATACAGTATTGTATGCTGAGCACACGCACCCACTGAGAAATCTCCAAAGTGTACGAAGAGTTATATCTCAGCAGGTCCTTTGCATGCATGCATGCATGCATGCATGCATGCATGCATGCGCGCATGCGCGTGTGTGTGTGTGTGTGTGTGTGTGTGTGTGTGTGTGTGTGTGTGTGTGTGTGAGAGAGAGAGTGTGTGGGAGACAAATGGGCCAGTTTGTGTGACAGGCAGCAAAGAGATTCAGTTACCCTTTACATAACCTCCCTCCCATTCCCAGACACGCACACACTTATACACTTGTCAGAGGGGGAGGGGCTGTACAGCTAGCGGCAGACAGACAGC
>NW_027176617.1:1873099-1875599 GCF_023349555.1 Cebidichthys violaceus | reverse complement strand
AATATTAGCGTCTTCAGAGAGTTTGTGGCAAATTTGTGGCATTTATAAAGGGCTGTCACACCTAGACTGATCGTAGCTAGCCAAAACGTTATGGCCGTGTTGGTGCTGTAGTATCATCAGCGCATTAACTTTTATGAATTGGAACATGAGACGGGGACGATGGCAGTTCATGGGGCTATAAGGGGCTGCAATCCATCGTTTGTGAATTCACCCCTCAGTGTAGTTTAACCATCAAGCCAATATCAACAGGTCTCTTTTCTTTTCCCCAGATGTGATCCCTTTTGACCTCCCGTCTCTAAATGGGCCGGCATATTTACTTTGGAACTTAGTAGGAAGATACAGTCTCATCCAAATTAAACATTGAGAAGAAAGTCCTCCATCAGGCCTGACTTCTGAGCATGCGAACACGTGAGGTTTCATGCCAGAGAGAACTGAGAACGGACTTTTAAACCTCTCTGAAAGCAGAAATGATGCTAAATGTATGCGTTAAAGTCATTACCGTCAAATGCAAAAGTGGTATAATTAGATAAGACTAATCGGTAGGTTTGGTCTGCTCAACTAAGATGTCTTTAGTCGATTAGTCATTTTAATGCTTTTTTCATGCTAATTTCCAATAAAACCTATGAGCACATCTCTGGTAAAAGTGGCGCTTTTATGTGATTAATTGTTTTATAGATCCGTCGACAGGATCAACAAAATCAAAATGAGTGTTAGTCATCAGCCCTATTGTAAGGACTAATGTATGACCCTCTGCCCACAAGATGAGAGAAAATTCGCCTTCACTTGATAGCGTTACAATTTACAATGTATTTTTATTATGTATTCTTTTACATTTCACCCAGGAAGTGACACAGATGAAGAGGGGGAAGCTACTCACATGCTGAGCGTGGCACTGAGACAGAGGCAGATTCCTTCTCGACTGCGGAAGTTCTTGTGTTTAAAACCAGGAAGTAGCCTTTCCCAAACGTACTGGATGAAGGAGAGGGAAAGAGACAAACGGGAGGAATGGGGGAGAGTGAGGGGGAGAAGGTGTAAGTAGGAACGAGCAGAAGAAGGTATTTCCAGGCAACTCATCCGGGGGTTTGAGCAGAGGAGGTTACAATCTGAGGAGATGTAAATAACTTAAGGTAGAGTGGAGATGTAGCCGGTGTAATTAATTTAACACCCAGGAGAGGGAGCCCTACTAACAACCGCTCAGCTGTCATGACTATCTACTGATGTGGATGTGATTTGTCTGCTGTTGTCTCCGTTTTGCATCTTCATCGTATATTATTTTGAATAACTGTAATAATTACAATTGATCTACTGGCTACTCTAACAGCTTCACACAATACAACATATACAGCCATATCATCACACATCATCTACAGCAGAGCTCACCAACCTTTTTGAAACTGAGAGCTACTTCAAGGGTACTGAGTAGTACGAAGGGCTACTTGTTTGATACAAACTTCCTGATTAACAAAGTTGCACAGATCACCTTTTATTAATAATAATAATAATAATATGAATAATATTATATGTGAAGAGACTGTCTGATCACATGTCGTGGTTAATTATTTCTCACAATAATTAACAATAATTTCCACAACAATGATGGTAAGAAACACATATATTTAAACATGCAACATTTATTTCTGTTAACCTGTTTCAACATTTGAAAGTCAGAGGTATCACATCTCTGATATTTTTGTAAATATCTTTCTTGACAGTTTTGTATGAATAAGCACATTTGTAGCATTTGGTTGAAAATCGCACCTGTTGTATTTTTGTACAAATTATCACTATTATTAGTGAATAATTATCATTAACTGTCATATATTTTGTAACATTTTTGAACAAATCATGAACTCTGTCCCATGTTTATACAAATGCTCAGTTATGAATATCCTGCGTTGTTTGGCTTTGGAGCAGATGCCATTTATAATCTTCACGACACGAGTCATCACATGATCAAAGCCGGTTACTTTTGCCGTGTTGCCTACCTCTGATCTACAGTCAGTGCCTGAACTAGAAATGCAACAACAGTCCTGAAACAGTTTTAAGGATCAACATCTAAATGATCTTTGTTTGACAAAAACTGTCCCTTTGTTTTGATGTCAGTCATGTTACATGCGATGCTTGAAATCAATCACTCAAAATAATAATTTGGCTGATATCCATTCACTATATTTCCATTTCACGATATTTCATTCACTATTCATTTGACTATTTATCCGATCCATATTACAAAAAGGTTTGTCTGGTCCTGAGGCTGACATCTTTATATATGTGTGTGTGTGTGTGTGTGTGTGTGTGTGTGTGTGTGTGTGTGTCTCACCATGGGCGAGGCCGTCTGCTCCATACAGCGAAGGATGACAGCTTGGCTGTTCTCCCTGACCTGGTCCTTCCCATCGCCCAGCCGGTCCACCAAAGCTGGCAAAACTACAGACAGGAAATAAAGATGGAGAGAGAGACTTAATGTGCAGTACTTTTGTTATATCAAGTCCACACATGATAC